>NW_005198966.1:111354-149528 GCF_000372725.1 Emiliania huxleyi CCMP1516
AACCTCTTCTTCAAGCAGTTCTCAAACGCCATCCTCTACGACGACCCGGCGCAGCTCGGCTCCCTCATCAGCGAGGCGCTCGCGACTCCACCCGCCGCGATGACCAAGATGGAGCAGTACGCCCTCTCGTGGGAGGCGCTCCCTAGACACTGCCGAGACACCTCCTAGACACCTCCTCCTAGACACTGCCGAGACACTGCCGAGACACTGCCGAGACACTGCCGGAGAGTCGGAGCAGCAGGCACACCTCTACCCGCCCCCCTGTTTCGCTCGCTGCTCGCGCGCTCTCCCAGGCGGCGACAGAGCGCCTCCCCATGCTCCCCATATCTCCCCATATCTCCCCATATCTCCCCATATCTCCCCATATCTCCCCATATCTCCCAGGCGGCGACAGAGCGCCTCCTCGACGCGGCGGCGCTGCCCGCCGGCACGCGCAGACCAAAGGAGCGGCCGCTGCACTCGCTCGCCTATGGCGTGCACTACACGATGGGCACGCAGCCGCTCTGCGACGTGCTCCGCGTCGCCAGCGGCGTGCGTCCCGTCTTCTCGGTTGAGGAGCGGCTCAGGGCGGCCGTTGGGCTCGCCACCGGAGATCGGGGCGACAGCGACGGGGAGAAGGGCGTCGTCGAGGTCGGCAGCAGCGGCGGTGGCGGTGGTGGCGGCGGCGGCAGCAGCAGTAGCGTTGGCGAGACATTCGGCGGCGAGAGCGGCAGGAGTCGCGGGGAGCAGCAACCCTCAGCAGACGGCTCCACTGACGGCGCGAACAGGTGGAGAGCGCGCTAGTCCGCGGGATGGATGGGGACAAAGCATGTGCCCGAGGGTGGAAGACACGCGACACGTCCAGCCGTCCACCCGTCCCCCCCCACATTTTAAGGTGAGTACCTGTTGTGTTACCCGTCATGTGCCGCGTCTTGGCCACGCGTGCGTTGTAGCGTTACGCTTCCGTCTACTTGTTTAGAGAGCCGTGTCTTCTGAGTCGTCTCTCCTTCGCCTCTCTCTGAGAGAAGTCCCGGCCCCTTTTCGGCGTTTCGAAGCGGCCCCATGACTGCGAAGAGAGATAGGAAGAGGCAGACTCCCTAGGGTGGGCGACGGCTAGCGCACCACACACCTCTCCTTACGCTATACGCAGTAAAAAATCCCTGTGTATCGTGGTGGCGGCGTGCCGTCCTCCCATCCCTCCCTTGGGTTGTCTGTTTTCTTTCTTTTAAGCGGCCCCATTTTAGGATAGCCATTACTGACACCGCCCCCAGCGGCCATGCCCGCGCGGCGCCCCGATCCCCGCGGCCCCCGCGCGCCCGCGGGCTTATACCCGGCCGGGACGCTGGGGAAATAAATAAATAAAACGGACACCTCTACTAGGAGATGGTAAAAAGGAATCCCGGTGCGTTCTTTGTGCAGGGTTCTTTGTGGGTTGCTGGTCGTGACTAGCCGGGGGAGAACTCTCTCTAATAGAGCCGATAGAGCCGTATCTCGGAGTAAGTCTCGGACCCTTCCACATGGTCCCTCGGGTCCCTGCTGCTCCTAATCTCTTTGTACATCCTCCTGCTGATCTCATCTGGAGCGCTCCTTTTCTTTACCTCGACTCCGGCTTCAGATGAGTTTACCTTTACCTCTCCCCTCCAAGTCCAGCCCTACCTCTCTACCTGCGATCTACCTGCGCCACGGCCCTCCGTGCACGTGCGGGAAAGTCGCTCTGACGCTCCTACATTCCGCTATCCTCACACAGCCCGCACACCCCATGGTAGCGAACCTCAGTCCCATCTAGCCCCTTGACCAAGCACGGCCATGCGGCTGCCAGTTGGCGCCAGCCCACGCCTCGCACAACCCGGTCCAGTTGCCAATGTCGCGCCCCGTAAACTTCATCGCAAGGCCAAGCCCGTGCTTGAGCCCTGCGCCGCGGAAGATGTGCGCCTCGACCGCGCCCCCGCGCGAGCGGAGCGCAGCCGCCAGCCGCTCGGTGTTTTGGAACGGCACGATGTCGTCACTCTCAGTGTGCCACAAGAAGAAGGGCGGGGGCGGCGACGAGGCCGGCCGGCGCAGCGCGAGATCATCGAGGGAGACGTCGTCCTCGGCCGTGCGCGGCAACGACTTGCCTAGATCGGGTCCAAGCAGCACCGCGAAGGAGCCATGGTGGCGGAGCGGTCTCGGCTGGCCGCGCGCAGCCTCGCCGACGCAGGCATAGGTGGAGCACTTGCAGAAGGGGTGGCGTCCGACCGCGCAATCGACTGTGTCATTGTGCGCACTGACCAGCGGGTAGGCAAGGATTGCGGCGTCGGGCCGCGCGGAGAACGCCGCCGCGCGGTCGCCCTTGGCGCTCAACAGCTTGTCGACCTCCCCGCCCTCGGCGGCGTCCCACGCAAGGCTCACATGCCCAGCGACGTGCCCGCCAGCGCTAAAGCCAAGCACGCCGATCCTTGGCGCGACGCGCCACGCGGCCGCGTGCAGCCGTACCAGCTGCACAGCGCGCCGTGCATCAAGCAGCGGCGCTGGGTGGCGGCGCATCGTGCGGTACTCGACAACAACGCAGTGGACTCCGGCGAGGTTGAGCCAGTTGCAGGCTCGCCTGCCCTCGGCCTGGACTGTGAGGCTGACGTAGCCACCACCCGGGAACACTAGCACCAGTGGAAGCTCCACGTCTGGGCCCAGCCCGAGCCGGGCGCGCATCGGCTGCGGCACGAGAAAGGGCGTCAACTGCGGGTCCTTTAGCTGGCGCTTTCGACGCGCATAGTCGCGGGGCCCCACATTGTTGATGCTCGCCGAGACGGAGTCAAAGTAGACGTCGGCCGGTGGGTCGTCCGGCCACAGCCGAAGCGGCGGCATGCTCTTGAGACGGAGAGGCGAGTAGGTGGCTGGCATGTTCAACGTGCCGATAGCGTAGGGGGCAGCGCGGCAGCGGGCTCAACGAAGAGCAAACTTGGCGTGACACTTCTTCAAACCCTCTGTAATAATCCACTTGGCCCGGGAACAAACCCAGGCCCGAGCCCTTCCTCTTTCCTCTCTCTTTGGCTCGCGCCAGGGCACTCTCTTTGCAAGTTTGCATCTTCCTTACTTGCGAAAGAAGACGTTGTGCCCGCATTTATTGAATTGCCGGTTGAGGTGCGAGCCCTGGAGGCCCTGGGATTCACACCTTGAGCAAATTTCGAACCGGCGGGAAACCTTTCGTTCCCCTTTTAAACTCCGGCTCTCGCCGTCGGAACATCCCGCCCAATGCGCGCCGGCATCCTAGCCCTGGTCGTTGCTCCGCTGACTGTTGCTGCAGAGCCGTCGCCACCACCGCCGTCGCCGCCGCCGCCCTCCCCCCCCCCTCCGCAGCCCCCCTATCCTCCTCCTCCTCATCCACCGCCGCCTTCACCGCCGCCGCCTTCCCAGCCTACAGAGGCACCGCCGTTGCCACCCCCACCCTCCCCACCTCCCTCAGGACCCGATGCCTCTGTGTCTCCTCTTCCGCCATCGGCACCTCCCTCCACCTCGCCCTCCCCGCCGCCACCCTCCGCCTCGCCCTCCCCGCCGCCTCCCTCCACCTCGCCCTCCCCGCCGCCACCCTCCGCCTCGCCCTCCCCGCCGCCTCCCTCCGCCTCGCCCTCCCCGCCGCCTCCCTCCACCTCACCCTCCCCGCCTCCTCCATCATCACCACTGCCATCGCCATCTCCCTCTGCGCCGCCGTCGCCACCCCGCGATCCCGGCGTCAGAGATTCACCATCACCACCGCCTCCCTCGCCACCGCCTCCGCAGCCGCCCTATCCTCCTCCTCCTCATCCACCGCCGCCTTCACCGCCGCCGCCTTCCCAGCCTACAGAGGCACCGCCGTTGCCACCCCCACCCTCCCCACCTCCCTCAGGACCCGATGCCTCTGTGTCTCCTCTTCCGCCATCGGCACCTCCCTCCACCTCGCCCTCCCCGCCGCCTCCCTCCGCCTCGCCCTCCCCGCCGCCTCCCTCCGCCTCGCCCTCCCCGCCGCCTCCCTCCACCTCACCCTCCCCGCCTCCATTGCCGCCAACCCTGCCGCCTCCACCGCCGCTTTCGCCACCCAATTTTTGTGACGGAGATGAAATGAAGCTTGCGGCCGACATCCCAACGGCAGCTCCTCACGCCAATGTCATCTTTGTCAATTGCATTCCCAACAACTTGACTGCAGGGGACTTCATCGAGATCAATAACACCGTGTACCAAATAGAGTCGTTGGAAATCATACTTGAGATTGTCACTAGTCGCCGCTTGCTTGAGACTGTCGTCGTTGCTGGTATCCCGGATGGCTCGGTTGCGATTAAGCTCACGGCGGACGTGACCGAACCCGCGGGACAGGGGGTGGCCGTGACCACCGTGACAGCGCCTCCGTCGCCCCCGTCCCAACCCCCTCCCTTGCCGCCGCCTCCGGCCGGTCCGGGCGGAGTCGACAAAGATCCGTAATGGCCCTAGATGCCCGCTGCCGTGAGACTGGGAGCCATCTCGTCCCGCTCCTACCTAGCTCCTACCCTCTCTCCTTGTCGCAGGCATCTTCACTTTGCGCACGGCGGCCGCGCAGACTTCCGCGGCGAGGACGGCCGCTACTACAGCTTTTTCTCCGCACCCAATCTTGCTGTCAACGTCAAGACGGAGGACGCCGTGTTCGAAATGCACAGGAAGCTCGGGCACACCCTGACCGTGCACGGAAGCTTCATCACCGAGGTGTGTGCTCAGCAGCCCGCGCTTCCTTGGCGCCCTACTCACCCAATTGCACTGCCACCCCAAAGGTGCACGTGGTAGCGCGCGTTGGGACCGATCGCCAGCTGGCACGCGCCTCGTTTTGGGCGTCTGAGCTGGGACCGAGCAATTGGGGGTGAACGCCCCCTCCCCCTGCTCCGTCCCTCTGCACACTGGCGCGCTCAAGTCTCTCGATTACGGCCTTTGGGCTTGCTCAGGTGGAGGATTGTCAACGGATCGTGCGGCAACGCTTCGACGAGTCCCCGCTTCAAGCTGGGCCCGGGCGGCCGTCGGAAATGCGGTGAGCTGTCCATTGAGGTGTGCCCCTTGCGCATTGCGCAGCGACCTCCCAGCCCCACCCCGTCCGACGCCCGTCCCTGCACTTACGCAGGTCGACATGGCGAGTGCTTATTTTTCTCTGCCCCGATGGAGCCTTCATGTCCGTGGCAATCATGTGTACGGCCACATTTCCGGCCCTCTACACAGATTGGACGTCTCATTTCACGCGAAGGACAACGCGGCCTCGCGGTCCCTCCCGCATGGCCTTGTCGGCCAGTCGTTCTCCTCGACAGCTTCCCGCTGGGGCAACGTCGACGAGTACCCAGCTGAGGGCCACTTCACCACCGCTGCTATGGCTGAGGGTGCAATCGAGGGCGAGGCCGCCATGTACGAGGTGGCCGCTGCAGACGCCACGTCGTTTGCCTTCTCGCGCTTCGATGCGCAAGAGATCACTGGCCCGGTTGACTTGCGACTTGCCAGCGCCGTTGACGCCACGTCCACGGATGAGGCGTTTACCAGCACATAGGTCATAGCATATAGTACACAGATACTGTGTGCTCTCAGATGCCTTGCTCCTCTAAAGTGCTTCGCCTTTTAACGAAGTTGAGATGCTCTGTACCCCGTGTGTGGTTGTCTATTGTGCTCAGCGTCTTGTCTCTGACGTACATACCTCGGCGCTCGGGTACCCCCTGGAGCTGGACGATAGTCGACGTACTACACGACTCTCTCTCTCTCACAACACACACTCTCAAAACAACACCGATCCGCAGCAGCGCGCCGGTATTACATGTACTCATGGCGATCGAGGCACGTCAACGTCGAGGAATCGCCTATGAGAGCTGTGCTGCACAACAGTGCATGTGTCTGTAGGTCTATGCACATGCACATGCGGACATGGACATGGACATGCACATGCACATGCACATGCACATGCACATGCACATGCATGCGCATGTGATGGAGAAGGGAACATCATGCTCGGAGAAGGAGGTCGCTTCAGCAACTGGCGGCGACACAGCGATCGACCAAGAGTCCTGAGCCGTCTTCATTCAGCAGGAGCGCAGAGGCGAGGGCTTCCTGCTGCTTGATGTCCACTTGGATGCGCGCCGGCGGCGTGGGTGTGCCGGGGCCGCTCAGGGCGAGGTGGATCGAGCCGAGGCCGTCGAAAGCGTCCGTCGAAGTCGACAGCAAGACTGTGAAGCAAAGTAGCGCGAACCACTCGCAAATCGCACCGAACGACTCAGCTGTGCCATTCGCAGAGAGCTGGACTACCAAATGCGGGGCCAGCGCGTGAGAGCCAATCGAAGCAGCGGCAGCGAGACAAGCGGCAGCGGCAAAAGCGTTCGTCGACGCCTTGGCGCTCGACGCCGACCAGATCGCATCAAGGACAAAGTAGACGAGGTGGAGCCTAACGCAGCCGGGACGATGAGAGAGGAAGCGGGAAATAGGCGTCGGGCTGCGGGCGGCGTCCCACCCAAAAAAGGCACTCGCGGCGAACGAGTGGAGATTAAAGTCCTCGTCGACGTTGCAGGCGCCTGGTTATACAGCGTGACGTTGCGTGACTGGAGGCGGGACTCCACCCCCGCGCTCGTTCGCCGCAGCACAGGGCGCGCCAACGACGGCAAGGCCGAAGAGGCCTACGCGGCACGGACGGTGGGTGAGAGTCGCGCCTTCCATGACTGGGACTCGAGGCGCGCAAGCCGGCGAGAGAGATGGCATGCAGCAGCGCGTTGAGGTAGAGGCCGAAGCCACGCAAGGTGCGGGCGCGAGCGACGTTGGAGAGGAGAAGATGAGACAGCTGCGATGCGGCAGCGAGCAGGGCGCCCAGGCAGACCATGTAGCGGGAGATGATGTTGGAGGGTGGGCTCACCTGCGCTCATGGCCAAGGGGAGGACTTGGGGGAGGCATGCGGAGAAGGCCAGCGGGTGTGAGCAAGTCACCCACATGTCGCAGAGCGTAGGCCAAGCCTATGGAGGCGCCACGGGAGATGTGGGGACGCGGTACGGCGCGCGTGTGCGTCGAAGAGACCGCGGGGCGGCCGAGCGAGGGTGGATGGTCCCGTCGGCCCAAGACAGGAGAAACGTTGTCGACACCTAGTCAACCGACGGCTATGTGGCGATCGAAGCGCGCTGCGGCTGCCGCAGGATGTTCGCAGCACCCACCGTCACAGCTACCATTCGCTGCACAATGCGGACAAGCCCCTTTTCGCTCCAAGAGGCGAGCGGCGACGGAGTGGAGGCGGCGGGGCCGGAGAGGGAGGGGAGCGGGCCCTGGCAGAAGGGGAGCGGGCCGTGGCTGCGAAGGTAGCCGAACGAGAAGTCGGGGCAGCAGGCCTGGACATGAAGGTCGCACTCTTCTCACCGCGTGGCACTGTGCGCAATCCTTCCACAAGGCAGATCACACCGCAGCGTACATGGGGAAGAAGAGGATCAGAGCCGCAGCGTCGGACCATTCCAGCAGAGGCACGGCCGGGTTTCGGTCGATCGTGAGAGCCAGATTGCCGGGCAGCCAGCGCGCCTTCGAGACGAGCGAAGCGACGGCGAGCAGGCTGAGTCCGACACGCGGCGCTTTTCTGGGCAGACTGCACACGGCTTGCACTGCGTAGATGGTCCCGATGCCGAATGTAAGGATCGCAGCGATGTTGTGGATGCCCGCAAAGGGACCAACATCGCAAGATGGCACCTTCGAGTCCTCACACACCGCCCCGACCACGCCCATGGTGACGCAGGAGAAGTGAGTGACCGAGAGAAGAGCGGCCTGGAGGCGCGCGGGAGAGCCTGCGCCGACCCGGGCGTAGTAGAAGGCGGAGTAGACGACGCCGAGACCGGCCGCGACCATGGAGAGCGTGAGGCGCGACAGATACGTACCCGGTGGGTAGACCCACGTGTCAGAGATCATTGGAAGGAACACTTGGCACTCGTGTTCACCGACGCATGTCAAGTATGTGGTCCCGATGCACACAGCCAGAAGCGAAGAGAGTAGCAGCGTGAGGTGCGGCACGCTGAGCGTCAGTAGGCGCTCGGTGGAGAAAGCTGTCGAGTCGTTGGACGACGGCATGTTCCCTGTCTGTGTGAGTCAGTGCTACGCGGTGCCGCCCTTGGAGAGGCGAGAGAGGCCAAAAACGCGGCCGGCCGTGCCGAATTGCAACCAGCAAGGGAGAGCTTGATTGTTTTTTCCGCGATCTCTTTGGAAAGGAGGTTCGCAGCACCCTGAGGTGTGTGTGTCTCGCGAGATGTGAGGCGCATGCGCCCAGGAGGGGAGGGCGCATGCGTAACGACGCTGCTAGAGATGCCTTTCGGGGCCCAGAGATAAAAACTTCTGTGATGCCATGCGTGCGACATGCGTGACCTAGTAGTGTCCCGAGCTATGGGAAGAAAGAAATAAAAACTATGGGCGTGTTCACGTTGGAGCCAGGTGTAGTGTGGACGCGAGAATAGCTCCGCCGTTCATGGAGGCAACCGATGCGAGTCGACTGGTGTGTGTCGTCGTGGTTTCGTATCAAGAATACTCACTCACTCACCCTGACGCCTGAGGGAGGCGGCGAACCAGCTGAGCAACAAACTTTCGCATGCTCAGCACCTGGACGAGGTCACATGGACAACCAAGAACTGGCACGGGCTGCAGATGCAGCGCTTGTCGGTCGTCCTCCACACCGCTGTGGCGTTGAACGAGCTAGCGTGCGGGGGGAGCGGCATTGTGCATGGTGCGGAGTGCATTGCCGTTCTTAACGGAGTCGCTTAGGCGGCTCCGGTGGTGAGCCGGTGCGTGTGCCAGTCCGCGCCAGTCCGCGCCGTTGTGTCGTGCCAGTGTGCTGTGTGAGAGAGGCTTGTATTTTAAATTCTTCCCGCGCTGGGTAGGTTCTCGAGGTTCTCGAGGTTATATCCTTTGGCCGCGTTGGCTAGCGAGAATTGGTGTGACGCGATCCACGCTGGCGTGTTTTCTGACGGCCGACCGTCAGTGCGCGTACCTGTCACACCCTATCCGTCGACCCACACCCTAGCCCTCCCCCTTTGCCGCCCGTTCCTTGCGCGTCATGGACCAGAACTCAGTGAAATTGAGAGCACCGTCGCCGTCCAGGTCGCCCCGTGCCACCCACGCCGCGGCTTGCCTTGGCGTGGGGCGCTCGCCCTTGAGCGTGAGCGCAATCTCGGCGACATCCGCCGGGCCGAAGACGCCGTCCTTGTCGCGGTCGTACTGCCTGAAGCCCGCCTCGACGCGCAGCTTGGTGGGCCACTCCCTCCACGCATCGAGAGAGAACATCTCGCTAGTGTCGGGCTTGCGCACCAGGCCGTAGTGGACTGCGACGCTGAAGCCCGCCACGCTGGCTGCGGAGAAGCCGAGCGCGAGCAACACCTCTGGAGAAGGGCAGCAGCAGCAGCAGCAGCAGCAGGCGCGGCCGTCGCCATCCCGAAGGTCGTCCTCCGAGTCGCTCGCCTCGCTCGAGCCGCTCGAGCCGCTCGAGCCCGTGCTCTCTGAGCCGTCGGACTGGACGCCGCCCTCCGGCGGCCGCGCAATGGCCATCGCCTTTGGCCGCCGGTAGAGACTGGGAGGCAGGCGCCGAGCGGCGCCACGCTGCCAGCGCGGGTGTCGTGAGGCCACAGCGCCGCTGCCGGCCAGCCTGCTGGGGTCGCCGCTCCGCAGATCGTCTTGCATGTGGAATGCGCGTGTTGGCCTCCGTCGCGACCGGAGTTGACGTACGTTACATGGGGGGACCACGCAGACCCGGGCCCAGGCAACACACCACGTCGAGGGAGGACAACCAGCGATCGTCACTGTCAGGCAACGCCGGGTCGCCCCCCGCTGACTCCGCTGCGGCCCAAAACATCAGGGTTCCGGCTCCTACCACCCGGATAGGGGGTAGTCTGTTGACACTGACTCGCGCCAAAACGCCCTACCTCACCTGGCAGTCTCTCCTACCACAGGCACACTGACACAGGGGTGGCAGGGGCGGCGGCAGGAGTCACCCACATTACTATGCGGGCCTCACTAGAGGTGCGTCCTGTGTCGTGTCCTCGTCCTTGATGTCTTGCGGGGGAAGGGGAATGGGCTGTGTGTCTGTGCATGCATGTGTGTGTGTGTGTGTGTGTGTGTGTGTGTGTGTGTGTGTGTGTGTGTGTGCGTGTGTGTGTGTGTGTGCGTGTGCGTGTGCTGTGCGACCCGCCCTGACGCGCGATCACCGATTTGTGACGCTCCCCACCTTGGTTGCTGTGAGAGAGGCTTGTATCTTAATTAAGAATTCTTTGCCCAGCGCTGAGTCAGCAGGCATGAGAAGAGGTGATGCAGTACAAGAGAGAGCAGTCGGGACGTGAACAGAGTCCAGCCGAGGTGCTGTAGTGCGGCAGATAGGGCAGCGGCACCGGATTGGTCAGAGTGCACACGAGACGCACACAAGCGTGACCACCTTGACAGCGACGCGGAGGCTGTCAGCAAGATGGGTGCGGGCAGCAGCGCGTGAGCGAGGCGATCGGGCCGGTGACATACCTTGGGCGTCCCTTGAGCAGTCAACGCCGTGTGTGGAGAGAGTTGTGGCCTGCTGCCTGGAACACCTTTGTGAAAAAGAAATCGATTCCGGAAAGAAAGAAAGAAAACGGACAAGCCAAGGGAGGGATGGGAGGACGGCACGCCGCCACCACAAGGGATTTTAAGGAGTTGCGTTGTGATGCCCTAGCCGTCGCCCACCCTTGGGCGTCCGCCTCTCGCTCACTGAACCTCCAAACTTTGATATTTCTTTGCAGAGCGCTGAGTCAGAAGCAGGCATGCTGCCAGCGGCCAACGACTGTCCCTCGCCTGGACTCCACTCCCCACCCTGCGCCTACCTGCACGCAGGCTATAATGTGGGCTGCTCTCTCCACGCTCCTCGCCCTTGGCGCCGGCTCCTCGTCTGGACCAAAGGTGACGCACAAAGTGTACTTTGACATCACAATCGGTGGTGAGCCGGCTGGGCGGATCGTGATGGGCCTGTACGGCAAGACGGTGCCCAAGACTGTCGAGAACTGTGCGCCGGATGCCCGCCTCTCTGCCGCCGCGGTGGCGCTTATGACGCCCCGCCCGCCCCGCCGCCCTGCCGTCAGTCCGCGCCCTCGCGACCGGCGAGAAGGGGATGGGCAAGAGCGGCAAGCCGCTCGCCTTCAAGGGGTCCAAGTTCCACCGCGTGATCCCCAACTTCATGCTGCAGGGCGGCGACTTCACGCGTGGCGACGGCACCGGCGGCGAGTCGGTGAGCCTGCGGCCACGCCGGACGCTCGCCACCCGCCCGCTCTACCACCACGCTGGACGCTCTCGCCACCCCCCCGCTCCGCCCGGCCCACTGCGGACCGGCGTCTGTCCCGTGCTCAGATTTACGGCGAGAAGTTTGCCGACGAGAACTTCAAGCTGAAGCACACCGGCCCGGGCATCCTCTCGATGGCCAACGCCGGCCCGGGCACCAACGGCTCCCAGTTCTTCATCTGCACCGTCAAGACGGCGTGGCTGGACGGCAAGCACGTCGTCTTTGGCAAGGCGCACACACGCGCACACGCGCACACGCGCACGCGCCCGTCCCTGTGGACATGGCAGCGTGGCGCCGTCCCTGTGGCACATGGCAGCGTGGCAGCGCTGCCCGGGCGTCGCGCTGCGAGAGGTGAGCCGGCCTCTCCTGGTCCCTGCCCCTCGCAGGTGCTCGAGGGTATGGACATCGTCAAGAAGGTCGAGGGGGTCGGCTCGCCCTCGGGCAAGACGTCCAAGGAGGTTCTCATCGCCGACTCCGGCGAGCTCGAGGTGACCGCCGACGCGCCAGCCGAGGAGCTCTAGCCTCTGTGGCGCGCACCGCCAGCGTGACTGTGCCTCTGTGCGACGCGGGACAACTCACAGCGCCACGTCACGTCGTGGCGCACACACCGCTTGTGTTCCTACATCTCTCAAGTCTTATCGAACGAACCGCACAGCCAGCGGGGCGCCCACAGCGCCCCAGGGTAGGCCGGTCGGACCCGATTTTATTAAATTTTCAAGTTTAAGCGCAGACCTCAAGACTTGAACGCAAGCATGTTCAGGCCATCTAGAGTGCCGAACAACATCGCACCGGTTCGATTCGCGCATCACGGCCGCGCAAACTGGCTGCACTGCGGCGCGAGGCTCAGCGGGGCGTCCGGACCACTGACTCGGGCGATGTGGTGGTCGAGCGCAGCCTTCTTGAGCTGGAGAGCCGCCGCAGTATGCGCGGTGGATGGGACGTCGGCCAAACCGCGACGCGCAAGCTGCAGGGAGGAGCTACAGCGGCTCCGCTCCTCATGCTGGTTCGCCAAACCGAGACGTTGAGGTCCTCGTACACTCATGTCGCGCCTCGAGTAAGAGCCATCACGCTGCCCAGCGCTGGACCGTCGTAAGGTCCGGCCTTAGGCCAGCTCGCAGCACTGTATGAACTCACGCTGGCGAGCACCATCCCAGGATGAGGCCTTCAAGAGCGCGCGCCAGGGACGTCCGTATGGCAAAATCGGCGTGAATTCGCTATGAAAACGCTTCCAACCCATCAAGAGCGGGCTCAGAAGAGACGATGCTAACCCAGGATCACCAGGGCACCTTAGGGTATCGAAATTTTCCACCCCCCCACCCCCTCCCGCTCCCCCGGCCCGCGCCTCTCCCCCTAACTAACACACCGGCACCACCGCGGACACCCTCACCAAGCCTCTCCCCCCGCCTCGCCGCTCTCGCGGTGCAAGCCGACTCCTGGCGACCGTCCTGGTCAGCGGCCCTTGCCAGGACGGTCCGACCGCCGCGCTCGCTCCGGTGAGCGAGCACTACAGTAGCACACCGCACCTGCACCGCCTGTAGTGGCACCGGCACCAGCCTCCCCAGCCCCGCCTCTCCAACGTCTCACTCGCCACCCTGCTCGCTGCCGCCCCGCCCGTCGCCACTGCCACTAATCTGCCGCTCCGCAGCCCGCTCCACCTTCCCGCCCGCAGCGCCTCCCGTGCCGACGCAGCCTAGAGACAACAGAGCTGGGTCAATATCACCGCGGGAACGCCTCCTCTCGACGTGGGACAGAGCCTCCTCCACAACGTCGAGAGAGCGACGGCCAGCATGGCGCGGCGCAACGTCGCGCGGCAGTGGCCGCAGTGGCTCGAGGCGGGCAGCGCCGGCGACAACGAACGCGGAGCGCGCGGCGACAGCGGTGGCGAGAGCCGAGGGACGTGACTACACCCTCGTGCGCCGTGCGCGCGCAACCTCGTCAGCCAACCACGCGCCGCACCAGCGCCGCGAGCGACGCCTCGAGGCACAACGTGCAGCCGCCGCATCCCCCGCCGCCGCCGCCGCCGCCGCCGCCGCCGCCGCTGCCTCGCTCCGCGGCGGCGGCGCCGCCGCCGCAGACTGTAAGCACCAACAGCCCGCGGCTCGGCACGCGGCGGCCGCCTCCGGCCTGGGGGCGCGTCGGCAGCGCGGCGCGCCACCTCGCTGCTCGACACGCGCCGGACCTGTCATGCGCGGCTGCGCCACCGCTTCCTCGTGCGGCGCCGTCGCCGCCGCCACGCCGGCCGCCTGCTGTGAGCGCCGCGCTGCTCGGCCGCACCCGCCCGTGCCGGCCGCAGCTGCTCTGCCGTCAGCGCCGTCGCCGTCACGGGCCAAGCCGCCGTTGTCGCCGCAGCCACGCCCGTCGGCCTCGCTGCCGCCGGTCCAGCATGGCTGACACCGCCACTACCACGGCACCGGGCAGGGTGAGGCGCTAGAGGGTGAAGGGTGCATAGAGGCGAGGTGAGGCGGCACCTAGGGGCAGTGACCCCCGTGAGCCGGCAAGCCGACGCGCCACTACCGGGCAAGATGGAGGCCGAGCTGCGACCCTCACAGCTCTCGCGGCATGCGTCCAGAGCTCGATTCATCTGCCTCGCCGCTCGCTCGCCGCCTTTTGTGGGACCTAAAGAGAGAGGTTCTGAGCCGTCGGGCGGCGCTGATGGTGGCCCGCGTGGGTGGAGCCCGCGGCAGCTAGGCCGCCTGGGCGCGGGGGGGGTGGTCCGGTGCTTCAGAGGCAGCGTGAGCGACGGGGGGGGCGAAGGATGTGAGGCGGCTCGCCTGCAGCGCCCACCTGCTGGGCCGTCTGGATCTGCGATTACGCCTCGGGAAATGCGAGATCATCCAGAAAATGTCTGCAGACCTCAAACCGATGGCCTCAAAAAGTCGTTGTCAGCCACCGATTTTCCGTGTCGCCCGACCCGCCACCTCACCGGCCCGGCGTTCGGAGGCGTAAAATCTTGGTCGGCCGTTGGGCCGGTGCCATCGGCCGCGGTCGAGTCGACCGTGCCCCGTCTTGGGCACGATGGACATGTGACCGGCTCCGGTCAAGATGTGCCCCGGCATGGCGGATGAGGCTCTCAGGTTGGGCGACGCGAGCGCCGAGAAGGTGGAGCAAGACCTCGCGTCCCCCATGGGCTTGCTCGGTTGGCAGGGTTGGATTTGGGTTCTTTGTGATGCGCCAACTTCAACTTCCGAAACGACTCAACAGGGCCCAAAGACGGGGGAGCGACCGGCCTAGTTTAAATTCTTTCCGCTGAGAGAGAGACTTGTTTTGTTTAAATTCTTTCCGCTTCCGCGCTCCGCAGCAATCTTTTCTTCAGTTTTCGCGCTTTCGCCCGCCCCACCAAAGATGCTCGGCCAGCTCTCGTCCTCGCTGCTACTCTGTTACGTGCTACGGCGGCCGCCCAAGAATGTGAGTGGAGAGGCCCGCGCGCTCGAGGCGTGGTGCGAGAGTCCGTAGGCAGCTGGGGAGAAGGCATGCTGCCGGCACCGCGTAGCCGAGGCACACAAAGTCTTGGAGGTAGATATTGCAGATGTGGCACATAGTCGTTGAGTCGTTCCTGAGACCGGCCATCAGCCGCTCCCTATCCCCGTGGTCCTGCGCACCGCTTGAGGCGCCGCGATGCCTCGTCGCTATCGAGTTGGCATGGCCAAAGGTGGGAGGTCGCCACCCGGACGAAGAGCCGCCCCGATCGAGATTTAGGACCGCGCGGATGGCGGGGCCCAAGTCCTACAGAAGGAGAGGCAAGGTCAGCGCGCATTGACGCGACAGTGCGGGCGCCTCTGGGCAACGCTCTATTCCTGCTCGAGCCGCTCGAGCCGCACGAGCATGTCCCACTCCAGCGGTGCGCCGTCGCGATCGGTGGCCGATAGGAAGTACGACTGGGAGAAGAAGTGGATGCCTGCGTGATGTGGAGTCAGCCGTGTGATGAACCTCCCGTCGGCCAGGCGCTGCGCGTGCTTCCGCAGCTCGAGAGCCAGCGGTGGACACGGAGGAGGAGGTTTGCGCCCCTCTCGCAGAGCCGCTTCGATATGCTTTTGGGTGACGCGACAGCGTGCGATGCCGCTTCCACCCACGCCGTGATCGTTGTAGGCCGATACAAAGCGGTCGAGCGGGTCGCGCACTGTCGCGATATGCAGTATGGGCTCGCGGTCGACTCGCGGTCGTGCGGAGCCGGCCCCCTCTCCACCCGGCCGGCGGGCAGGATGGAGCCTCGGCTGCGGCAGGTCTGAGCTTCGCTGGCCCAGGTGCGCCATCGATGCTGCATCCAATGCAAACGTCGCCGCGTATCCGCACCCGCTCCGCTCCGACCAAGGACTGCCGGCGGGCATAGGGCGCAAAGAGTTGGCGGCAATCGCATCGAGAAGCTGCAGGTTCGATGATCTGCTGCAGTAAGGATCCAGCCGGCCGCTCGCGGACCACATGTCGATACTGACTCTGCTCATATTCAGCTGCGGGTGCGGAGCTCGTTTGCGAGTGCGGATCCGCAACAAGGACTGGAAGAGGTTGTCAATCGTCGACAGCCCGTTCTTCTCCAGGGCAAGGATGAAGAGCGTGTGCGGCGACGGCAAGTCCGACCGGAGTGTCCACCCTTTGGCAGGCCGCTGGACAGTGCCGATGGCTGCGGGCAGGCCGAGGGCGCTGCACAAGAGCCGCCGCCGGCAGATATGGGTCCCCCTAATGGCAGATTGCAAAACTGTGCGCGCGGGTGTGGCTAGCGTGAGTTGTGTCACTGCTCTATCTAACCTCGGCTCGAGCAGTGCTTGCCGGTCCCAGCTGCAACTGGCTGCCTTGCACCCTGCGCTCTCGCAGGACCACGCCCGAGTCGCAAAGCCGCCGCATCCCTGTACCCTCAGCCGCCCCAGGGCGATGTCGTCCTCCCATGTCCAGCGGCGAACGATGGGGACCTCTGTGCCTGCTTGAGGAGGTCTGTACACTCCATGCAAGCGGTCAAACGTGAGGCCTCGCGGCGCCGTGCGGCCGCCAGGGTCGCTGAGCGCACGGCACTCTGCGCTGTGCCAGCGCTGTAGCGTGCTCTGGGGTGAGGCACGGCGGATCTCGTCGAAGATTTGCAAATTGTTGGCAGCGTCCATGGCATGCGGCGCGTTTTTTGCGCCCAGCTGCGCGCACGGAATGGGCTGAAACGCCAGGCTACCTCGTAGTACGCACGGGGTCACGACGGCGTCCTCTGACGCCGCCGCGAGCCGGCAGACCCGCTTTTACAGCGGCGCGCGGTGGGAGGCGGTGTTTTCCTGCCTTATATTATAAAATGAACTCGGGGGCACAGGACGCGGCACAAACGGGGTACACCAAAAGGCACGGGCTGCCTGCACGGCGTTCACTCGAACGCCATGCACATGGCGCGGAGCAGCCCCGGGTTGGTGTCGAACCCGAGCGGGTCCTCCTCCCAATCCCGTCGCCCACCCTCCGCGTCGTCCTGCTCATCGTGCGCGTCGAGCACCCTGCCGAGGCACAGGATCGTCCCCTTGGGAACGCCTGCCCCTCGCGCGCGCGGGAACTCTCCCTGCACCGCCATCACGACATACCTAAGAGACTATGGAGAGTTCACGTCATGACGGTTAGCCGCTGTCATGACGGTTAGCCGCTGTCATGACAGCTGCCAGCTGTCATACAGCAAACGACAGCGACAGTGACACCTACCTGTCACCAGCTGTCACCAGCTGTCACCAGCTGTCACCAGCTGTCACCAGCTGTCGTTGCTGCTGTCGTTGCTGCTGTCGTTGCTGCTGTCGTAACCATCCCCGACGGTCCAACTGTCACTGCTGCTGTAATTGCGCAGCTGTCATTCCTGCTGTCATTGCTGCTGTCATCGCTGTCGTTGCTGCTGCTGTGCTGTCATTGCTGCTGTCATTGCTGCTGTCATTGCTGCTGTCATTGCTGCTGTCATCTGGCTGCTCGAGCCTCTCCGGAATGTTTGGCGAACTCGGGCCGCTGGTCATTGGGGAGGACATGCATGTGAGCTCTGCCGGATCTTCGGATCTGTTGCCACCGTGACATTCCAACCACTTCCGCCCGCCGCGGCCGCAAAGACCGTGTTTGTGTTGCGATGTTTTCATTGAACGAGACTCGAGAGGGGAGACAGCACCCGCGCTAGCAGTAGCACCGTGGCGCCCAGGGAGATGGGCACACACACCGGGGCTCTCCGCCCACGCGAAAACCCCTCCCGGTCCCATTGCAAACCCACACCGCTATTCACTGCGCACCGCACCAACCGCGCACCCGCCTCCGAAGCCCTCGGCGCGCGTGTCGCGCACCGAGGCCAGGGCACCCACCAGGGCACGCACCTTGGCATCGACGCACTCACCACAGCTGCACTGAATGCGGGAGGCGCGATCGTCGCGGGGCTCTCCGACGGCTCCCCGGCCGGCGACGCCGTTCCGCGGCGAAAGCCATATCCTCCGCCGCCTCGCGCGCACCCGCATTCGCACTGCACCGTGGCACTGCACTTGCACTGACACTTGACCGGGCGCGAGCGCGCTCACTGCCTCAGCCAGCCTCGCTCGCTCTAGCACATGCAGGCATCCAACAGGGGGAAGGGCAGGTGCTCCGTGTCTTCGAGCAGCAGCATTGCCATGAGGCCTGCTGGTGGCTCCAATGCGACGGCGCTCAGCTTATAGTCGGGCGTGTCGCGCACGCACGGAAAGTCCAAATAGGCGGCCGAAGGGGCGGTGCGGTCGAGGCGCGCTGCCGACGCCGTGGACGTCGTCGTCCGCACCCACTGCTGAGCCCCACGGCCAAGGCGCGCGAGAGATGGCATTGCGTGTGCGTCACTTGCAGTCGAAGCGCAGCTGGCCTAACCGCCGCTCGAACGTTATGGTCAAAGGCAGCGGAGCGCATCGACGGAGCGCAGGTGGATGTTTGTGAGTCTTTAGGTAGCGCGGGTTAGCGCGGGTTCCACCGGGTTAAGCCGCACTAACCGGCACGGGTCAGCTCGGGTCAGAACGGGTTACCATAACCCGACGCTAACCCGGCACTACGGGGTGTGGACCGTGAGTTGACCAGCCAGGACCGGGTTGTGCGCCGGGACCTCCTGCTCGGCTCCAGCCAGTAGTCAAGTCTTGTCACTAACAGAGTAGAAGGATCTGACCTCGGGGCCGATGTGACCAAGCGCTGGTAGCGTGGTTTGACCTCACACCCATGGTCTCACAGTGTGCCGGCAATCGCCGAGCAGTGTCGCTCACACAAGCCGCACGACAAGTGACTGAGGGCCAGTGAGGGCGAGCCCATCGCTGTCACAGCTGTGGCAGCCGCACAGTAGGCTGTGCCAACTGTGCAGAGCGTGTGAGCAGCAGAGGAGCTGCTCTCCAGGCTTCTGTCGCAAAGAGCTGCATGCCACCGAAAGCGCTGTCGAGGTTCGCCGAGCGCGGCGAAAATCCACCGTCACCGACGAGCGCGTTGGAGTATTCACTCCCGGCTACACGCACATGAGCCGCGGTCGTGTAGCCGTCTTAACGACGCTCGACGGCGAGGCGCGGGACCGTCTGTGGGTCTGTGGCGAGGTGGGTCGCGTCCCCCGATTTCCGTCAACCCAGCATCCACACCCTTTAGAGGGGCTCCCCCGGAGCGCGGAGGCCGGAGCGCGCGCGCCATGAGCATGACACGTGGACACAACCCACAACACGACGAAGAACAACGCACAGACAAACGTCACGCCGCCTTGTGCTTGCGCGAGCTGGAGCCGTGCTCGCGCTCGCGGTGCGGCGGTGCGGCCGTCCCCTTCTGCCGCCACGTGGCGAGGAGGATCCAGACCGAGCCCGCCAGCCAGCCGCCGAGCACCAGCAGCCCCGCGTACAGCTGGTGCTGTCGCCGAAAGTCGCCGAACGAGTAACAGCTTTCTGTGCCGCGCGCCGGCGGCGGCGACGGCGGAGGCAGCTTCGTGGCGCGCACGGGCAGCGGCGGCTTGCCGGGCGATCCGTCGTGCAGCGCGGCGTATTGGTCCTACGCCATGAAGGAGCACGCCAACGTCAGTGGCGGGAAGACTGTGCAGAGTCTTCAGAGCAGCGCGTGGTGCGAGGGACAGGGACCACAGCTGCACCCGGCTGAGGACGGCCGAGTACAGCCGAGTACAGCGGAGCACGTGACGCCTCGAGCGCCAGGTGGGAGACAAGGGTGCGGTCTCGGGGGGTGCGTGTGCGTACTGCGCTTCTCTGTGTCGGTGACAGCTGTGCTGTGAGAGAGGCGTCCGTCGTACACTTCTAGGGGGCGTGTCCTCGAAGACCGCCTCCCACGCCCGCCCCGTGGCGGAGGGCGAGTGCTGCGCCTCCGCGAACCGCCGCGCCGCGCGCACGGCGGCGTCGCGCGCGCTGCGGTCGGAGCACAGCTTTGCCAGCGGGGCGGTGCCCTCGCCGAGCAGCTGGCCTACAGAGAAGACAGCGCTGGGCGGCTCAACAAGAACGGCACGCCGGGGCGGTGCGGTCCGCCGCCGAGGAGCTCGCCCGCCACGCCGCCCACAAGGAAGAGCGCGCGCGGGGCGGCCTCCTTTTGGCCGAGGATCTGCGAGAGGGGCGCCGCATCGCCCAGCGCGGGGCTGACGATCGCCGTCTCCGCTAGCATCGCCTCCAGCAGGAGCTGCGGCGGCGGAGGGCGAGAGTCGGCGCCGGCGGACGGCGCGGGCAGCAGCAGAAGCACAAAGTCCGCGCGCAGCAGCTCCTCCATCAGGGAGCGCCTGTTCACAGCTTCAGGTGTGAAGAGACGCCGTTCACGCCGCGCGCGCGCAGCGGCTCCTCCGTCAGGGAGCGCCGGTGCAGCAGCCCGGCGTAGCGGCCCCACGGCGCCTCCTCGAGCCGCGTAAAGACGACCGCCTCCGGCTTTGACAGTGTGAGGCCCCACTTGCCGCCCGCCGTCGTGAAGCCTAGCACCAGCCGGTCTCCAGAGTCTCGAGCCGTGTGCGGGTTCGGTCCCGTGGCTGGTGCGGTAGGCATCGCCTCCGTCGAACGGGAGGGTGCCCGCGGTGATCGAGGCGCCCGGAAGCGACTACGGGCGTGAGCGAAGGGAGTGAGCAGCTCACGCGCTCCTCTTGAGCACGAGAGGAGTGCGAGGCCTCGCGCAGGGCCGGGAGCGCGTCGAGGAAGGCGACGAGGCCCGGGTGGTCGAGGTGTCGAACGCACGCGAGGAAGGAGTTGCGCACGTGGCGAGGGGAGCCCCCGTCGCCGAGCTCGCTCCGCACCCCGCCCCACCGCGCGCCGTCGGCCAGAGGCCGCACCACGGCCACGCGAGAGCGCGGCGGGCCTATAATCAATTAATTAATAATAACTCATCATTAATTAGGCCGCACCACGGCCACGCGAGAGCGCGGCGGGCCTATCATCAATTAATTAATAATAACTCATCATTAATTAGGCCGCACCACGGCCACGCGAGAGCGCGGCGGGCCGCGCGTCGGCGGCAGCGACAGCGGCCTCAGCCTCGCCTCGAGCACTCGCTTGTGCGCGGTCGACGGCACGACCAGCCGCGCGAGCCTCCCCGCCAGGTTCGCGAGCAGAGGCATCGACAGCCGTGCCTCGGGCGCCGGCGTCGCTCTCCCCTGGTCGCCCTCGCCGGCAGAGGGCGCGTCGTCGGCGCTGGCGGGCGGCGCGGGCAGGCCGAGCGACTCGGCCTCCCTCTCGGCGACCCAGAGGTAGACGCCCACGCGGGCGAGGAGGGGGAGGCGCGCTGCAAACTGCCCGAGCAGCCGCACAATCACCACGTGGTCGAAGAGCGCCTGCTCACAGCTTCGGGTGTGAAGAGACGCCGTTCACGCAGCCGCACAATCACCGCGTGGTCGAAGAGCGCCTGCTCACAGCTTCAGGTGTGAAGAGACGCCGTTCACGCAGCCGCACAATCGCCACGTGGTCGAAGAGCGCCTCGCCGGGCGCGATGCCGTCCACCCACGGCGGGACCCTGCCGGGCGAGGCGGGCGTGCCGGGCCTGCGCGGCGGAGAGGTGAGGACGAGCCACTCCGCGTGTACGTACTGAACCCCGTCCGCCGCCGTCCCCTCCGCCGACGCAACCATCGGCCCAGCAACGACCACCGCGTACCCGAGCGCCGCCACCGCGCGCGCCGACTCCGCAGCCTGCGTCCGCTCGTCAAAGAGCGCGCCTGCGTCGAGCGGGTCCCACGCCGCGCCCTCCGCCTCGCTGCCGACGTAGAAGAGGACCCTCTCCCGCCGGTCCGCGCCGGTCAGCCTTGGCGGCGCCGCGCCGCCCCCGCCCTCCTTCTCCGGCCTCTCGATGCCAGACGCGGCCGCGCTTTCTGTTTGCCTCGGAGCGGGCTCGCCAGGCCCCGCCTTCAGCCTAGGCGGCCGCTTTCCTCCCGGCGTGCTCAGCGGCGGCGGCGCTCTTGGCGGCGGCGGCGCCCGCGCCGCCGGCGAGCCCGGCGGGCGGGGTGGCAGCGGCAGCGGCGGCAGCCACGGCTGCTCGGCGGGGGCTGGATGCGGGTCCGGGTTGGCGCCTCCACTATGGCCCACAGCCCTGCCGATCTCGACGCGCTGCGAGCTCATGGCGTCGGCCCGAGTGTGCATGTACTCCCTGAGCCCGAGGCCGCCCGCCTGACCGCCCGCCTCGCCCCTCTCCCCGCCCCTCTGCACCTTCTCGTTGAAGGCTTTCCATGCGCCCTTTTCGTGGATGGCCTGCGTGCGTCGCCACGTCCCGTCTCCGTTGACCTAAGGTAAGGTGAGGTAGACGTACACACACACGACGTCTCCACCACACTACGAGGTGGTGGGGCAATGGCCCGGGCGACCCCTCGCGCCTCCACGTCTAACGACAGGAGCCCCACGGCATTCAAAGTGCACAAGGCCCGGTGCGCGTGGGTGAGCGGTGTGGAGCGTGTGTGTTGGAGCGTGTGTGTGTGTGTGTGTGTGTGTGTGTGTGTGTGTGTGTGTGTGTGCGTGCGTGCGCGCGCGCGTTGACCTCGAATTGGACGTCGGCCTCCTCGGGCGTTGGCCTCTCCCGCGCCAGCGCCGGCACGAGCGGCGCTGTGAGGCCGATGCCGGAGTCGCCGCGAGGCGAGTGAAAGACCTCAAACAGGTTCGTGTTGTCGCCCGGGCGGGGCCCGTACAGCACCCTCCCGTTCGGCGCTGTCCCCTTGACCTCATCGATGACCGCCCCGACGCGCGGCTGCACGAAGATGAGCGAGTCGCACCCTTCCAGCACGATCGCGCCGATGTCGGCCATCCCCTTGGCTCTTTGCACGTCCGAGTACTTTGCCTTGCCGGTCCACTTGCCAGAGTCGCGGTAGCGCGTGAACATGGAGGTGAGCGCGGGCATGCAATGATGCGCGCGGGCCCACTCGCGCATGCCGGGCACCTGTTCACAGCCGGAGCCGTGAAGCGACGCCGCCCAATCGAGGACGCTCCGTCTTTGCGGGTCGGGTCCCACCCAGAGGAACGACTCCTCCGAGTGCTCTCTGGAGAGAAAGGCGGCGCGGAGCGAGAGGAGCGTCATCGGGCCGGAGGGCGTGGGCGCGTCGTGGGTGACGGCGTAAAAACGCGGCATGTCCGCCTCGATAGCCCGCTCGAGCTGCCGGTTGAAGTGCTCGTCGAACCATCTCCTCGCCGCCCGGTCCTCAGAGCTCGCGGCATTCTGCTTGTCCTGGGAAAAGCGGGGGTGCTCCTTGATGGAGACGTCGTCCATCATCTCGTCCCAAGTCTTGTATTCGTGCCCGTCCGGGCTCGGCTGCTGCGCCGCCAGCAGCAGCACCTGCCGAATC
This sequence comes from Emiliania huxleyi CCMP1516, assembly GCF_000372725.1. Classification (NCBI taxonomy): domain Eukaryota; phylum Haptophyta; order Isochrysidales; family Noelaerhabdaceae; genus Emiliania; species Emiliania huxleyi. Next base: position 134,286 of record NW_005198966.1, read on the forward strand.
TCAAAGCAATCGCCGAGCGTGAGCCGCGTCATTGTTTTTGCGTTGACAGACGTCGCTAGGCTAAAGTCCGGCGCAGCCGCAGCGAGAACTGCGGGGACCAGCGCGGCCCGAGGCGTAGCCAGAGAGACGAAGAGGAGCGCCAGAGGCGAGCGAGGTGGCCATCGCATGGCTCGGCCAGGCTCGCCGGCTGGGACACGCGCGGTTTTTCTCTTTTTTTGAGCTTTGCCTTCCGTAGCACGTCTACCTACACCTACCTACCTACGTCTACCTCCGTCATAGTGCCACGACGTGCGGCCTAGAATTAGCACACGCGCCTCTGCTTGAATACACTCATACATTGGATTGTCATCGCCTTGTCCCACTTATCGAATTTGTGCAGGCGAGAGTACTCGTCCGAATTCCGGCGTTTTTCAGAATTCTCACCCTACTATACTACAAGTACTCGCACGGTACACACACACAGCTCGCAAACACTCACCCATTTGATTGTCACTGTCCGTGAGTGCGAGATTAGGGCTAGCCGCAGGCAGCTAGCCTCTGAGGAGGGCGTCCATAGACACCTCACTAGACCCCACACACGGTCTCGTCCGTGCCTCGCCGGCCGGAGAGATTGCTGGAGGTAGAGCAAGCCTGCTCTAGCCTCGCATGTCGCTTCCTGTCGTCTGTTGTGTCGTTGTGCCCTTGTTTGTTCTCTTGGCACCTTGGAGTGCTGGGGGGGGCGACAGGGAGGATGTGGCCTTGAGTTATGTGTAAGCCGACTCAGGGTGTGTGGCAGCCAGCTGGCTGTGTGTCTTGTGAGCCTGTTTGTGTCTGTGTGTCGTTCGTGCGTGTCGTCATCATCTGTCCAGCGTCCACCCATACCGCGTTGGTGTCCAGTCCGAGCCTGGCTGTTCTTCACCTTTCTACCTACCTACCTGCCTTCGACCCAGTCGTTGGTCGGACTGTGTTTCGCCTTCCCATCAATCAATCAGTATGAAACAACGCAACGGACATGGCATATCGCTCTCGGGCCCACAGACATCCCGCACACTCGCCACACACCCGCCGCCCCCGCGCGTAATAAACACAAGTCGCGTAAAGCACAAGTCTTCACCATTCGTGCAGCACAGAGGGTAATAGAAGGCTATAAAAGGCTTTCGCAGAGCTGTTATTGAGAAGAAAATACCTCACATGGCGCTGCGCGCTGGTCTATGAGAGGTTGAGGTGCGAGCCCTGGAGGCCCTGGGAATGGGGGGATGAATGAGACTACCCGCGGCGAGCATGGTTCTGGCATGGTGGTCTCGCGAGCTCTGCGGGTTTTTCTCTTTTTTGAGAGAGCGCCTTCGTTGTGTGTGTGTGTGTGTGTGTGTGTGTGTGTGTGTGTGTGTGTGTGTGTGTGTGTGTGTGTGTGTGTGTGTGTGTGTGTGTGTGTGTGTGTGTGTGTGTGTGTGTGTGTGTGTGTGTGTGTGTGTGTGTGTGTGTGTGTGTGTAGGCGTCGCTACGCGCGGTCTTCCGCGGGGGGAGGGCTTCGTCGACGGGTGCGGGATCGCGGCGCGGCTGGTGCTGCGGCGATGCCTCCGGCTGTTGCGGCGGGCGGCTTCGTTGCTGCTCGCGGCGATGGCGAAAAACTCGTCTCGTCGCATACACCAAGAGCTTATGCTCCGGCGAGATGTGAGGCGCATGCGCCCAGGAGGGGAGGGCGCATGCGTAACGACGCTGCTAGAGATGCCTTTCGGGGCCCAGAGATAAAACTTCTGATGCCATGCGTGACCTAGTAGTGTCCCCAGCTATGGGCGTGTCCACGTTGGAGCCAGGTGTGGTGTGGGCGCGAGAATAGCTCCGCCGTTCATGGAGGCAACCGATGCGAGTCGACTGGTGTGTGTCGTCGTGGTTTCGTATCACAAGAATACTCACTCACACATGCCTTCGTTGTTAGTTATAATACAGACGGATGATCACTTGCTGTTGTGTGTGTGTGTGTGTGTGTGTGTGTGTGTGTGTGTGTGTGTGTGTGTGTGTGTGTGTGTGTGTGTGTGTGTGTGTGTGTGTGTGTGTGTGTGTGTGTGTGTGTGTGTGTGTGTGTGTGTGTGTGTGTGTAGCCACATGACACGCACACACCCGCACTTTTTTTTTAGAGCGCCTTCGTTGTTTACTAATAATCTCTTTTTGAGCTAGCCTTCGATGTGTGTTCTTTCACCTTCCTTGAATCCCTTCCGGACGCGCTTTCGCTCTTGTTAACCCATGCGCGTGCCCTTTAGGCCTCTCCCCCGTGCGCGTGATGGGCGAATTGTGATCGATGGGGCGCTTGAGGCTGCGGTTGGTACTCAGCTTCTCGAAGACGAGCACGTGTTGGCATAGAAGGAAACGCTGAAGAGCATCTGCTGCGCGGGCGTCAGCCGCTTCTGCGGGAGGACGACCCCGGCTAGAGTAGTCTCCGACCACACCCACAAAGAACCCTGCACAAAGATCGCAAGGGCAGGGGCCTGTTCCTTTTTACCCATCTCACAGTAGAGAGGTGTCCGTTTTTATTTATTTATTTATTTAGCTTGGGGAAGTGCGCCGGGCCGTGCGTCCCATTGCGGGACTCGTGGCGCCTCTCCCAGGCCCGCCGCAGCGGTCCCGTGGGTACCTGCCTATTTGTGAGTCTCCAAACGCACATGCATACATGCAGGCACACAACGCGGGCTGTAACAAGCTCCTCTACTTCTGCGCGACTAAACGCCCGACCAACCGCCCATCATTGCCTCCACAGCTCAATCTTCTTGGGCAAGAGCTGATTCGACAGGTGATCTCCGTGGCCTAGGCAGCCGCTTTCGCCCCCGCCCCAGCTCCAGGCGGCGCCGCCAGCGGTGAGGGCGAGGCTGTGGTTCAGCCCAGCCGACACAGCGATGACGCGCGGGCCCCCAACCAAGGCCTCGACCTTCTTCGGCAGCAGCTGGTGCTGCTGGTCGCCGTGGCCCAGCTTGCCTTGGCCTCCAAAGCCCCAGCCAGACAGCACCGTCGGCGGTGAGGGCGAGGCTGTGGCAGTCGGCAGAGACAGCGACGACGCGCCGCCCAGCAAAGGCCTCGATCTTCTTTGGCAGCAGCTGGTGCTGCTGGTTGCCGTGGCCCAACCTGCCTTGGTGTCCGTAGCCCCAGCTCCAGACAGCGCCGTCGGCGGTGATGGCGAGGCTGTAGTTTGTTCCAGCCGACACAGCGACGACGCGCTGGTCAGCAAAGGCCTCGATCTTCTTGGGCAGCAGCTGGCGTTGCACGTCGCCGTGGCCCAACCGGCCTGAGCCTCCATTGCCCCAGCTCCAGACAGCTCCGTCGGCGGTGATGGCGAGGCTGTGCAGACCTCCAGCCGACACAGCGACGACGCGCTGGCCAGCAAATGATTCGATCTCCTTGGGCAGCAGCTGGTTCTGCAGGTCGCCGTGGCCCAGCTGGCCGACGTCTCCCTGGCCCCAGCTCCAGACGGCTCCATCGGCGGTGAGGGCGAGGCTTTGGCAGCAGCTGGTTCTGCACACAGCGACGACGCGCTGGCCGGCAAAGGCCTCGATCTTCTTTGGCAGCAGCTGGTTCTGCTGGTCGCCGTGGCCCAGCATGCCATAGATTCCCCCACCCCAGCTCCAGAGAGCTCCGTCGGCAGTGAGGGCGAAGCTGTGCATGAATCCAGTCGACACGCTCACGGCACGCTCGCCGCCCAGCTGAGGAGAGGGGAGGCGGGTCGGCGTGTTGAGCCGCGTCACGCCCTCGCCGTGCCCGAGTAGTCCCGGCTGCCAGCTGTTAGCCTTGCCGCACGACGAGAGCCGCCCCTCGCCGTCGATGAAGAAGCTGTGAGACTGGCCTGCCGCCACCCTCGCCGGAGGGTTGGACTCGCACAGCAACGCCGAATAGCACAGCCACCGCACGGCGCAGCTCTCGCCCTCTGGCAGTGCCGGCAGCTCGAAACCGCGCTCTTGCGCCCACAAGCGGATGGCCTCCACCGCAAGCGAGGCGTGCAAGACGCGCGAGATGCCCGCGGCGCGAGCGATGTCGGCGGGGTCGCAGCGAGAGACGGCGCGCACGAGGAGCTCCGAGGGGAGGTCGAGGAGGTGGGCGGGCGGCGGCGTGTCTGGCGATGGCGCGGCGGTGGCGGCGGTGGCGAGGCGGCGCGAGCGGCGGCGCGGCGGGGCAGACATCGCGAGAAAAAGAATTTTTGCGTCAGTCGCACGACACGATTCACGCGACAGGCGAGGTGCGGGCGAAGTCCTTCTGCAGGGGTTCGCAAAAAAAGAATGCGAGATAATTCTTTTCTCAGGCGATTAACGTTGGCGTAATGAAGGTGGCAGGCTTTGTGTGTATGCTCATCGCCCTCAGTGGCTCTGCTGACGCGCTGCTCGCCGTGCCTCGAGCCTCCCCGCGGATGGCCGCGACCACCGACTGGTCCTCGGACGAGCCGTGGCACGCTACGTCCACCGCGTCGTCGACGCCGCCGAAGGCCGCGTTTGAGCAAGCGTTTGCTCCGGTGCGCCTTCTGCTTGCGCCAGGCCGAGTAAGCAGGCAGGGGCCGCCGTCATGTACCGCCTCTGCGCGTTTCTGTTAGGTGGCTGCGATCCTCGAGGAGAAAGCCGCCGCTGCGGAGACGGCTGAGAAGGCCAAGAAGAAGAAGAAGTGAGTAGAAGCTATATGTCGTCGTCCCCTCTGCGCTCCCAATGCTGCCGCGAACCAAGCCCAAGCTACACGGTTCGCGAGCAGCCCGTCGCGGCATCGCTTCGCCGAGCCAATTCCAGGCTTGCGCGCACTATACCGCCCATCTTATGTTTGCCGCTAGTTATGCATGTGTGAGAGAATGTTGTCTGTGAGCTCAGCAGTGCCCCTGTGGCTGTGCCCCGCTGAGCTCGCCGGCCCAGTGTGGGACTCGTCACAGAAGCTTCCCTTTCGCCCGGTCGATCTGTTCGCACGTCCGTGATGACCCACAGCACAAGAACGAAAAAGGCTTCAGTATACGTCCACGTGGGTCGTGGCTAGTTCGTGACCGAGGGCCCGTCTCTCAACACTCAACTCTCAAGAGAGCGACCCGCCGCACTCCGCCGCTCATCAGCCGATTCCAGCTCGAGGTCGAGCGGTGGTGCGCGGCGGACAGCATCGAGGAGTCGCTGCACCGCCGGGTCGCCCTCCGCCTCCTCGACGCTTGCATGCTCCCACCGCGGCGGCTGCCCCTTGCGCTCGCCGACGGCGCAAGCGACGCCCTCCGCAAACTCGTCGCGGCAGACCAGCGCCTGGTTGGCGGCGAGCTCCGCACCCAACGCGGCGGCGCGTCGCGCGAGCGGCTCCTCTGGCAGCGGCAGCTGCAGGCACTCGAGCGCCACCAGCAGCGCCGCCGGGGAGGCCCTCGACAGTGCTGCCTGGGAAAAGAAAAAAACAGGGTGAAAAAGAAATCGTGCCGCCGCCGGGGAGGCACCAGGCGGATGATGCCCGTGTGTCTCGCGCCCAGCTTGCCAGACCTAGGTCGCCCTTAGCTTCGGCCGCCTCCGCCGCGTCGCAAAGCCGCGCGGGAAGCCTCTGCAGCGCGCTCGCCGAATCGAGCGTCTCGCGCGCAAAGACCAGCGACGCCGCGGCCGCCTCGTAGCCTCCCGCCGCCGCCCGCGTCGCCGCCGCCATTGGCGCCGTCGCCGCCGCCCCGCAAGAGTCTATCGTGCGCCGCAGCCGCCGGGTAATCTCGTCGCGTAGTCTCGCGTACTCGTCTCGCGTACTCTCGCGTACTGTCGGGCGCTCTCGGGGTCTCTCAGGCAACCTCCCCTCGCCTATCGTGTCGCGCAGCTCCGCCGCGCTGGAGCAGTCCACTAGCGAGGAATAGGTGGCCTGCACCGCCGCGCCTTAGCTGTTAGTTGCGAGCTCTTCAACGGGCGCCCTCGCCAGTCTCGGCCAATCTCGACCGATCTCGACCGGTCTCTCGGCTGGTCTCCGCCTGCACCGCCTCGGCAGCGTCGCTCGTCGAAGGGAGCGAGCGCTGCCCGGGCTGGCGCTCGGTTTCGTCGGCGCCGCAAACATGCCTAGCACGGAGACGAGGCGAGATGCGGCGAGTTGAGCCGAGCCTGACAGCGGTCGTCGTTCGCACACGTGCGTGCAGAGGCCGCCGGCCGCCATGGCGTCCGAGGAGAAGCGGCCGCCGGTCAGCGACGCCCACTGCCCGATCCCGCCTGCTGCGCAAGACTCCCTCCTCTCATGAACTACGCGCCGCCGCCGTCGAGGCGGCTGCGCAAGAGATCTGCCGCCAGCGGCGCATCTCGGCGCATCTCGGCGCATCTCGGCGCATCTCGGCGCATCTCGGCGCATCTCGGCGCATCTCGGCGCATCTCGGCGCATCTCGGCGCATCTCGGCGCATCTCGGCGCATCTCGGCGCATCTCGGCGCATCTCCCCCGCCTTCCAGGCAGCTGCGCAGGTAGTCTGTGGCGCCGACGTCGGGCACGATGCCGAGAGCGCACTCTGTTCACAGCTGCAGGTGTGAAGAGACGCTGTCCACAGCCCCAGCAGCGCGCACTCTGGCACTGGGCGCGACGACGCGAGGTCTGGCCGAGGTGAGCCGAGGTTTGCGGCGTGGCTCGGCGAGATTCAGCGAGAGGTGACGAGGGGGCCCGCATTACTGCTGGTTGCTGGAGACTGCGACCACGCGGACTACTGCAGAGTGCTGCAATATTACTGGTCACTGGAGACTGTGCAGAGTGGCGATGCTGCGCGGCTGTGAGAGGCTTGCCTGGCATCGCCAGGCTGGACGGCGCGCTGGCAATGCGCGTCTCTGCCGCCATGAAGAGCCCCGCTCCGGCGCCAAAAATGAGTCCGTCTGCAAGCGCGACCACAGGCACGCTATCCCGCAGCGCAAACAGCTCGATCATCAGGCTGTACTCGCGCCGCAGAAAGTCGCGCCTCTGCTGTGGCGGCATCGCGGCCACCTGCCGGATGTCGCCGCCCGCACAGAATGCGCGGTCTCCGGACGCCGTCAGAAGCAGGCCGGAGGCACCCTCCTCCCTCGCCGCAACCACCGCCTCGCGGAGTCCGTCCACCATCTCTGAAGAAAGAGCGTTCAGCTTCGAAGGCCGGTTGAGTCGCACCTCAAGCACGCCGCCAGGATGCCGCCTCGTGAGGAGCGGAGGCGCGGTGGCGCACGCGTGTAACGATAGCAGCAGCATCGGTGCCGTCATCGTGGGTGGTCTGTGGAGAGCGCAAGTCCGCCCTTGTCGTGCCAGTGTGCTGTGAGAGAGGCTTGTATTTTAAGAAGGAAAAATCCCAGTTTACTCGGAATCTGAAATTGTTTTTCACATTACGCGGATTTCCGAGTAAACTGAAAAACCAGATTACTCGGGACGACATTTCGACATTTTTTCCGTCGCAGTTTACTCGGGGCCCCGAGTAAACTGAAATAAACAGGACCACATTCACATTTCTTTCCGTCGCAGTTTACTCGGGGCCAGCCGGAGTAAACTGAAGAAACCGATTAGTTAGACATTTCCGTCGCCCGAGTAAACATCTGGCTGGGAAAAGCCGCCGCCGAACGCCCCCCTCCAATCCAACGTGCGCAACCACTACACGGACTCCTCGCCCTTCGCACGAAACGCTGCTGTCACAACGTCTCGCCGCCCTGTGCACCAACGCCGCGTCTACACCCGCTTTCCCATCTCGCTACATGCGGATGCGCGCGACCGACGGCTGACGGGAGTTGAAACGCAGTCGATACAACAAAACAAACACTACAATTGACGACAAAGGCCTTGCTCGCCTTTGCGAGCCGGGGCGCCACTTTGGACGCCGCCGCCGGCTTTCCCGCCGACTTCTCCCCGCCGCCGCTCTTGCCAAACGCAGGGAAGGCGGTCTGGTCGTTGAGGTTGAGCACCTTCTCTTTGATGCTCGTGATGCTCGCGGAGGTCGGGTGCTCCGGAGCCTGCTTCCGGAGAGGCAGTGGGAAAAGCTAGCCGGAGGGCTATTCCCCTCAGAGGTGGTGGAGGACCTGAGGAGAGAGTTCGAGCAGAAGAGCGGGTGCAAGCTGGAGGCGAGAGGAAGGCATCACTGTCACGTGGGCATCGGGGGAGTGGTTGGAGTGAGGGCATGGAGAGTGGAAACAGATTCAACGGCCAACGAGTACAACTTCAGTGCGAATGCGGTGTGCCACCCTATGCTAAATACAGTCGACTAATACAGCGTGCTGAGGAGCGCAAAGAGACAGATAGCAGCACTGGTAGTCGTAATATCGCTAAAACATGCATTATAGACGAACAAAACATGCATTACCATTAGACGAACAAAATTTACAGACGACACAAGGTACCGCGACAGCACATGACTAAATCCACTGCACGTACTTCGCGCCACCCGACGCCTTTGGTAAGCGCGGAACTGTGGTATAGTACAGTGAGACTGATGATGCTCCTCCGACTTAGGGAGCGGTTCAGATGCTGGGCGGGCTTCAGGCTGGTGCTCACGCGAACAGGAATCGACGCGATGTGCAAAGCATACAAGAAGGGGAGAGGAAAGAGGAGAGACGCCGGTGAGGACGAAGCAGAAACTAGCGCAGACGAGAGCAGGGCAGACCCGGGGACTGGGGAGCCGGAGCAGACGGCATCGGCCGCCGAGGGAACGTTGGGAAGAGGCACGAGGAGGGCGGCGACTTCGACCGACTATGGAGGACCCGTCGCCAGACGACGCAGGGCAGAAGACGGTGAGGCGGAGCAGACGCGCAGGGTGAGACGAGGGAGGGAGCAGGACTTTGCGGAGATCAGCAGGAGGATGTACGAAGAGATTAGGAGCAGCAGGGACCCGAGGGACCATGTGGAAGACGGCTAGTGCTAGTCCCCCATCGGGAGGACGACCCCGGCTAGTCGCCGACCACACCCACAAAGAACCCTGCACAAAGATCGCAAGGGCGGGGGCCTGTTCCTTTTTACCCATCTCACAGTAGAGAGGTGTCCGTTTTTATTTATTTATTTAGTACAGGATCAGGCATTCGTAGCCCCACCCTGATCAAATGCCGTGATCAAATGGTGAGATTGGACACCTGGTCTTCTAGTCCGTCTAAGTGCATTCCGCGCTGCTGCTCGGTTTCCCCGACGCGCTTGACCCACCGCCGGTTTAGTGCGCGGCAGAGAGAGCTGCACTTGTGCGACGCGAAGAAATCGTGCATGCCCTTGAGGCCACGGTCGGTGCGACCGAATACGTTCCGTCGGCCGCTGCGTGAGGAGAAGTGGATGACCGGGTCGGTGAATTCGAAGCAAGGCGGCTGCGTAGTACTCAGTACGCCCTGGAGGTCACAGACAAGCACCCTGCGCTTTGTGTACCGGTACGTGAAGTGGGAGAAGGCCTGTGGGATGTCGGAGACGCGGATTTCGGATTCCTCCATGATGTCACGGATCGATGCTGCCTCCTCCTCGTCGGATTCCTCCTCCTCCTCCTCCTCCTCCTCCTCCTCCTCAACGAGTGCGTCGAGCGCACCACCCACCGGCACGGCGCCCTGCCCCTCAACGAAGCCCTGGTTGTCGTTCCACTTCTTGTACTTGGTCGGGTCGAGCTGCTTCTCCACGAGGCACCCGATCGTGCCGAGGCCGATGTCGTCCACCACGTATACGGCGCAATCGAGGAAGTTGACTGTTGGTGTAGTCTGCCGGTCGTAGCCTGGCAGCTGGGCCAGCTTTTGGTTGAAGACGGCTGCTAGCCGCGACGCACGCACCTGCGTGTCGCAGAAGGCCTTGTGGAAATTGATCAGCTGCTGCCGGCTCATGTTGGCCACATCGGCTTGGAAGCGGCTCTCCTTGGCAACCAGCGGCGGCCCGACGAAATCGCCGGTGGGGCCGACCTCGCGGAATTCGCGCACGAGTCGCTCGGCGCCCTCGCCGAAATAGTTCTGCTTGAGGGCTACGCCCTGAGCGTCCAGGGTGAGCGGCGATGTGTCGAACCAGCCGCGCCGTGGGCCGGTCGGAACCCACAGAAGACGCGCGCCGCGCCAGCCCTGGCCGAGCATGTACACAAGCCAGTCGGAGGTCGGCCGTGTGTCCTTGCCAACGGTGTCGCGTGCTTGCCGCAGAACATCGCGAACTGCGCGCTGCGATGAACCGCCAAGCGCGGTCAGCTCGGTCTTCGTCGCGTTGATGGACGAGGACATTGAGCTGATGGCCGTTCCCAGTGCGTCTGCGTTGAGCTGCGCCGAGAAGAAGCGGCCGGCGCTGCCGAACTGTGCGGGCCGCTCGGCGAGTTTCTGGAGGACGCGAAAGTCCTCGCCAGGCCCGCCGAAGCCCACCGTGTTGACAGATAGGCGTCGCCCAAAGCGGCTGGCAAGCGAGTCAATCCGCTGGCCCATCAGCGTCGCAAAGGCAGTCATCATACACGACTCTCCACGTAGCATTGTGTTCTTTGGTAGGCGATCGCTCGGCTTGCCGTCGCTGAGAAAGAAGAGCGTGAGCGCGCATGCGCCGAACTCGTTCGAGTGCAACAGCTGCTCAGCCGCATCCAGCGCGGGAATGTAATTGCCGTCAAAGAAGGGCTCTTGCGTCCGAAGCAGATCGACAACCCTGTTGAAGAGTAGCCAATCGTGCGGCTGACGGTCAATGAGCACGCTACTGTCTCGCCCCATCGAGATGACTGACACGACATCCGTCGCCGAGCGGGAGCCGTCCTCGATATGCTTGGCGACGAAATCGACAGCGAGAGTGAGCCAGACCGCGTCGCTGCGCGTGGAGCCGCCGATCACATCAGTCTTGCGCATAGACCCGGACTGGTCCACGATAACGACAGTGTGCGACGTCCAGCTGCTGACGTCCTGCAGGAGAGTGCATGCAGAGGCGTGTGCACGCTCCATTTCGGACGTGATTTGCTCCTTCTCCACGTCGAGGCCGGCACCAGGCTTCGCCCAGCAGGTGATTTCTTTGGTGAGACTTTCGCTGACGATGAAGACGACGTCTGCGAATTCGTACTTCCAGCAGAGCTCGCCACGCTGGTTATACGAGGCCTCGCGTGTCTCTCGGCCATACTTCAGCGCAGCCAAGAAATCGCGCTTGTGCACGAGGCGCTGTGCGCGGCGCTGGCGAGAATGCTCACATGACAGCAGCGTAGCGGCGCTTGTGTGCCGGACAGACATGGGTCCGACACGATCCGTGAGGCAAGGACGTATTTTTATATTTACCCAAAAGCTAGGCATCATCTGTCTTGCGTCCACCCATACCGCGTCGGTGTCCAGTCCGAGCCTGGCTGTTCTTCACCTTTCTACCTACCTACCTACCTAGGCTACACAACGCCCTCTATGTTGGGTCAAGGCGGGACGTATTTCTCTATCCACACCGCCGTGGCGTGGCAGACGGTGAACGAGCTAGCGTGCGGGGACAGACAGCGGCATTGTGCACGGTGCTAGCTAAGTGCATTGCCGCTCTTAACGGAGTCGCTTAGGCGGCTCCGGTGGTGTGCCGGTGATATAGTACTAGCACGCGCCAGTTCGCACCTGTGTCGAGCCTGTCTGCTGTGAGAGAGAGTTCTTTTGTTTAAACTCTTCTTAGAGAATTTCCTCGACCTACAATTCACGCGATAGGCGAGGCGCCCGAGTACTACTCGGGCGCGGTATCTATTTTCTTTTTTTTTGGCCTGTCAGTATCTCTGCTCTCCAGGCTTCTGTCGCAAAGAGCTGCATGCCACCGAAGGCGCTGTCGAGGTTCGCCGAGCGCGGCGCAGGTTGGTTGGGGGAAGCCCGAAGCCGCCACCGACGATTGGACTTTTCACTCCGGACAAAGACGGGCGCACGCACACGAGCTGCGGTCGTGCGCCCGTCATAGCGGCGAGGCGCGGACCGTCTGTGGCGAAGTGGGTCGCGTCCCCCGATTTCCGTCTCAACCCAGCATCCACACCCTTTACATCATGTATAATACAGTTAATGTGCGTTTCGTAAACTCTCCATAAATACGCTTTTAGGTCTCCATCACACACGACAAACACAAAACACACAGTGTTAGATTTGTTTGGTATTGCTAAAAATCTCTCTCACACGACGACTCACGAGCAGGAGCACGCACTCGCACATACCCGACTCCCGAAATCGATCCATTGTTCTCTCCCATAAATATCGGAGGGTTCGGCCGTGCCACTTCTAACGTAGACCTCGCCACCCACTGCCCCCCGCGCCCCCCCCCCCCCCCCGGGCCCTCTCTGCTGCCGGTACGTGATAACACCGAGGACAGGCGAGGGCCGCTCTTCACGGGCGCTGCGCTCACACCTCCGCCCGCGCTAGTGGCCCTGACGAAGATCGTCCGGAATTCCTTGGGGAGGACATCGGCGATGGGTTGTTGGCCGCCCGCGCGCTGTCCAAGCTGGCCAGCCCTCCAGAGGTCCTTCCGAGCTCGACTCCACCGCTCGTGCTGTTGAACCCGTCGGCAAGCCTGCCATGCTGCCCGGCCCGCACCGGCCTCATCTGGCCGGGGATGCCGCGGGCGCGCGCCCCCGTCGCCGCCGAGAGCTGGAGCCCCATTTTCTCCACCATCTCGCGGGACGCTGCCGACCCTCGCTCCGGCCGGCAAGGAGACTGTGCTCCAGTGTTTCCGCCGTCATCGATCGCCCCTTGAGAGGGAGAGGCGGAGCGCGAGGCCGGCGCGGACGAGCAGGCGTTCCTCGCCTGCAGGAGCCGCGCCACCGCCCGCCGACGCCGGAGGACACTGGCCACGCAGATGGCTGCGGTGGCCGCGACGCCGACGCCGAGCGCCACCACCGTCAGCGCCAATGTGATTTTCCAGAGCTGGGACGACTCGCCGCCGGGCATGCAGGCGCCGCAAACGTTCGCAAATTCGCCGGCCACGCGCCCGCAGGCCTCAGACTCGCTCAGCAAGCCGCCTTCAGAGCTTTGTAGCCACGCGATTCGATCGCCGCAGGAGTGTTCGCCGCTGCCGGCAACATTTTCCCACGCCGAGTCGCAATTGCTGGTGCCGCAGTGAGCTGCCGCACTGCTCGACATGTCACTGGGCAGCGGGTAGTGAGAGAACGGCGTCCCTCACTTGAAAAGAATTTTACAACGGAGTGTGTGTGTGTGTTTGTGTGACAACCCGAGCCGGTCGCACAACACGATTCAGGCGACAGGCAAGGCACGGGCGACGGCTTCCTCAGAAGCCGTCGTCCTCACCGTAGCCGTCGTCGGACCCCCAATCAGGGGGACAGTCGAATCTGCGAGCACCGTGGTGCTCGCCGAAAAGACCATCCCCATCCCACTCCCCCTCATCCCAACCCCCCCCACCCGCGCGCCTACCCCGCCGATGGCCGGTGGGGCGGGAAACCCCGCCCCACCCACCATTGCGCAGCAGGGGTTCGAGGTCCTCGCTGAGCAGCAGAAGCCGCCCAGCCCGGACCTCGTCCCTCCACCCCTCCCTCTCCCACCGGAGTAGTGAGAACGGCGTCCCTACTTGTAAGAATTTAATGCGACACCTAACACAGGTTCTCTCGAGGTTCTCGAGGTGGATATCCTTTGGCCGCGTTGGGTAGCGAGGATTGGTGTGACGCGGATCCACGCAGGCGTGTTTTCTGGCGGCCGACAGATGGACTCGGAGGAGGCACGCACCCGGACAAGTAGAGACACGCACGCCCGGGGCGGGAGCCCTCCCCTTGCACAGCCAGACAGACCTTGCGGCGAGTGGAGTGTTTGACTGGCCCTCTGCCCCCCCTGCCCCCCACCCAGGACATTGCGGAGGACTCGGGTCGGAGGTCAATAAGCCAGACAGTATGAGGCGCGGTCGCGATGGTGCGTGGTGTATGGCGTGCTTTACGTCTCCTGGGATCCGTGTAAGGGTGTCCCTTCCCGTTGACTTGCAAGACACATCGCTCTCGGGCCCCCACAGACCATCCCGCACACCCGCCGCCCCCCAGCGCGCGCCGCACCGCTTGGAGCGCCGCATCCCCGGCGGCGGCTATGGTTGAGTTTCTCAAAACCGACAGAACGCGAGGGTGCGAGCGTCGCTCACTCCGGCGATCCGCCGCCCGTACCGCACCAGAGGACGAGCACTCCATGGCGCCTCCCCTACCGGCCAAGGAGGCCACGCTCTTCAAGGCCATCGTCAAGCACTACGAGCTCAAGAGCTACAAGAAGGGGCTGCGTGCCGCCGACCAGGTCACTGCGCCTGCTCCGTCACTGCCGCGCCAGCCGCTGCTGCCGCCCTCGTGGCCACCGCCGCCGCCGCTCGCTTTCTCCGCCACGACCGCCGCCGCCGCCGCTACCGTCGCCTCCTCGCTCACCGCCCACCCTCGCCGCCTGCTCGCCGTCTGCGCTCACGCTCTCCGCGCCGCCGCTCTTCTCCTCCGCAGGTGCTCAAGAAGTTCCCGGAGCACGGCGAGACGATCGCGATGAAGGCGCGCCCGCCACCGCCACCGCCGCCGCCGCCGCCGCCGCCGCCGCCGCCGCCGCCGCCGCCGCCGCCGCCGCCGCCGCCGCCGCCGCCGCCGCCGCCGCCGCCGCCGCCGCCGCCGCCGCCTGCCGCGACTCCGTCTACCGCGGTGCTCAACCCGCCCACGCCTGGCCTCACGCACCTCGAGGACGAGGCCGCGTATCGCGCCAAACTTGCGCAGGCAGAAAGTGAGAGCCGCGTCGTGTGCATCAAGTTTTATGCGTCGTGGTGCAGAGCGTGCAAAGCGATGGCGCCAAAGTACAAGCGCGTGGCCGACGACTGGCCCGAGATTGAGTTTTGCGAGGTGCTGTTCGACACCAACAAGGCGCTGTGCAAGGGCCTCGGCATAAAGGTCCTCCCATACATAGAGGTTGTGGCGGGCTCGGCTGGAAAGGCATCGACCGACCTCCACCCCGCCGGCCCTGTCCCACCCCACCCTGTCCCATCCCGCCGGCCCTGTTCCGCAGGTGGAGGGCTTCTCCTGCGGGCCGAGCAAGATCAGCTCGCTCATGGAGAAGCTCGAGGTGCACTCTGGCTGCGAGGAGATTCCGTGCACGAGCGTGGCAGACCAGCTTGATATGATCGAGCGACTGTGACCACCCTTTCTGTCCACTCGCACCATGTGAGTGAGAGTGACTCGACTCTCTGTGCGAGGTGTTTGCTTCCCCGCCGGATTGCAGGCAGGAAGGCTCACTCTGCAATGGTCGTCGCGCTATCCGCTAGAGCAGCTTCGAAGGGCAAGGGGGGTGTGGGCGCGTGTGGGCGCGGGGCCTGAGAGAGGACACGTACTCGTACATGTAACGCAGAACGAGATCGCACATTGCGTATGCCATACTTTTACATGCACAGGCTGACCCACAGGACAGAAGTAATACACACACAGAGGACAAGACAGTTTTCTACAGCGA
>NW_005198966.1:149628-155634 GCF_000372725.1 Emiliania huxleyi CCMP1516
TCCAGTGAGAAACCGATCGCGCAGGTCTGCTGGCACGTGTACGGCCTTCTCTACCGCTCCGACCGCGAGTACGCGCAGGTCAGCCACACTGCTTGAAAGGGAGTAGCCAGTCATGACTAGTACAGCCAGTCACTAGTGACTCAGTACAGTGACTCACTGTGTCATGACTCAGTACAGTTCCGACAGTAGCGTAGCCAGTCATGACACAGTTCCAGTGACCGACCGCGAGTACGCGCAGGTCAGCCACACTGCTTGAAAGGGAGTAGCCAGTCATGACTAGTACAGCCAGTCACTAGTGACTCAGGTACAGCTCGGAGCGGACTGTGCTTTAAAGAGTAGAGCCAGTCATGACTAGTACAGCTCGGAGCTGACTAGTACAGCCAGTCACTAGTGACTCAGTACAGCTCCGACAGATGCGCGCAGGCAGGCCATCCTGTCCTGGCAGCGAACAGCCCGCCTATGGCCATTCACGGAGGCCGCCCCTCGCAGGCCATCAAGTGCTACCGCGGCGCGCTGCGGCACGAGCCAGAGAACGTCAAGATCCTACGCGACCTTTCGATGCTCCAGATCCAGCTCCGGCTCGCCTAGAAGCAGACTGTCTCCCCACATCTCCCCATATCTCCCCGTATCTCCCCCATATCTCGGGCCCTAGAAGCGGGAATACGGGTTGATCTCCCCAGATCTCCCCAGCTCTCCCCCATATCTCGAGGCCTAGAAGCGGACTCTCTCCCCACATCTCCCCACATCTCCCCCCTCTCTCGGGCCCTAGAAGCGGGAATACGGGCTCATGTGCTCCAACTAGCGCTCGAGGGCGGACCTGTGTTCCGCTGTGTTCACCCGCATTCCGCTGTGTTCACTGTCTTCTGCCTCTAGGCTCCGGCTGCTGCCGGGCTTCCTCGAGACGCGCCAGAAGCTTCTCACGATGAAGCCGACCAACCGGATGCACTGGTGAGGAGTTGAGTGAATGAATGAATGACTTCATTCATCAATGAAGCCGACCAACCGGATGCACTGGTCCATACCTCCCCATACCTCCCCATACCTCCCCATACCTCCCCACACCTCCCCATACCTCCCCACACCTCCCCACACCTCCCCACACCTCCCCCACACCTCCCCACACCTCCCCACACCTCCCCACACCTCCCCACACCTCCCCACACCTCCCCACACCTCCCCACACCTCCCCACACCTCCCCACACCTCCCCACACCTCCCCAAACCTCCCCATACCTCCCCACACCTCCCCACACCTCCCCACACCTCCCCACACCTCCCCACACCTCCCCACACCTCCCCACACCTCCCCACACCTCCCCACACCTCCCCACACCTCCCCACACCTCCCCACACCTCCCCACACCTCCCCACACCTCCCCACACCTCCCCACACCTCCGACCAGCCGGAGGCACTGGTCCGCCTCTGCGGCGTCGTGCGCCTCGCCCTGCTCGCCTCTGTGACTCAGCACACGGGCCACCACCTGATCAGGTTCACCTTTTGCGGTGGCGCTGCCACCTGGTCGGCCAGGAGTTACTCAATTAAGTCGATCGACTGATCAGGTTCACCTTTGCGGTGGCGCTTCACCTTGTCGGCCGGTACGATGAGGCGGTGGGCGTGGTGGAGGCACGAGAGGGCGCGCGAGGGGCGGGGTGTCGATTTCTTTTTCGAGCGCGTGATTCTTGTCGACAGGCGTACGAGAGGACGCTGGAGGGGTCCGACGAGCCCTCCAAGGAGCGAGATAGGGGGAGATAGGGGGAGATAGGGGGAGATATAGGGAGATAAAGGGAGGACGAGCCCTCCAAGGAGCGAGATAGGGGGAGATATAGGGAGATATAGGGAGATATAGGGAGATATAGGGAGGACGAGCCCTCCAAGGAGCGAGATAGGGGGAGATATAGGGAGATATAGGGAGATATAGGGAGGACGAGCCCTCCAAGGAGCGAGATAGGGGGAGATATAGGGAGATATAGGGAGATATAGGGAGATATAGGGAGGACGAGCCCTCCAAGGAGCGAGATAGGGGGAGATATAGGGAGATATAGGGAGATATAGGGAGGACGAGCCCTCCAAGGAGCAGCGCGAGCACGGCGAGGCGGTGAGCCGAGTCACCCGGAGGAGACAGACCTGACCGCGGACCGAGCTGTGGTCCCTAGGAGCCGTACGAGTACAGCGAGATGCTGCTGTACAAGAACACGCTCTACGAGGAGGCGGGGCAGCCGCAGAAGGCACGCCGCACCAGTAGCGGATTGCGCGCTCTTCTCCTCCAGCCAGCGCTCGAGAGGGCCAGCTACTCCGCTGCATGCACCGTTCTTGCGTCGCTCGGTTCACACGCACTACTGTGGCGATTTGAGGCCCCCGATCTCCCCCGATCTCCCCAGATCTCCCAAACTCTCCCAAACTCTCCCCACCTCTCCCCAACTCTCCCAAACTCTCCCCAAGCTCTCCCCACCTCTCCCCAAACTCTCCCAAACTCTCCCCACCTCTCCCCACCTCTCCCCAAACTCTCCCAAGCTCTCCCAAACTCTGCCCACCTCTGCCCGACTCTCGCGCAAGGCGCTCGACGACCTCGACGCAATCAAAGAGAAGGTAGCGGACCGCACCGGCTGGCGCGAGCGGCGCGCCGCGCTGCTGCTCGCCGTCGGCCGGCACGGCGAGGCGGGCGAGGAGTACCTCGCGCTGCTGAAGCGCAACCCGGAGCACTTCGGGTGGCACGCGGGGCTGCAGGCGGCAGCCCACCCACTAGTCCACCCACTAGGTAGTGCTCTCCTCCCCGGCGGCTCCGCTGGCAGGAGGAGGAGGGGTCCTCCTCGCCCTTGCGCCTGAGCCTGGTCGCGAGCAGCTTGGCGCAGTCCAATCTTCTCGCTCTCTGATTCGCTTGAGCCCCTCCTTATCACGCCCCTTCCCACCACTCGCTCAATATCGTCTACGATGTCCCATCGCCTCCTCTCCTATCGTCGACTTCCTCACCGCATTTCGAATCCCCACCAGGCCGCCACGCTGCAGAGCGGCGACCCCGACCGAGCGGTCGTTGCCAGATGACAGGAGATGCGATGCCGTCCTCAGGCGGCCGAGCTGCAGACGGCGACCCCGACCGAGCGGTGGCTGAGCGCGGAGGTGACGGCGGAGGC
Organism: Emiliania huxleyi CCMP1516; assembly: GCF_000372725.1. Taxonomy (NCBI): domain Eukaryota; phylum Haptophyta; order Isochrysidales; family Noelaerhabdaceae; genus Emiliania; species Emiliania huxleyi. Next base: position 152,758 of record NW_005198966.1, read on the forward strand.
GGAGGCGACGCTGGCCGCGCTGTACAGCAAGCTGCAGAAGGCCTACCCGAAGAGCCAGGCGTGCATGCGGCTGCCGCCAGTGTGTGTCCACCTCCAGAGAGGCTTGACTCCGAGTGTGAAGAGGGTAGGCGTGCATGCGGCTGCCGCTCGACTTCACGCGCTCGCCGCCCGCCTTCGCCGCCGCCCTGGACGCGTACGCGCGCAGCTACGTGCGCAAGGGCGTGCCGTCGCTCTTCGCCGACCTGAAGCCGCTCTGCGCCGAGGGCGCGTGGTCGCGTGTGCTCTTCGGCGAGGTCGTGGCGGGGTGGGTGGGCGCGCTGGAGGCGACGGGCGCCTTCCCGGACACTTGCGAGAAGGAGCCCCCGTCGACGCTGATGTGGGCGCGCGTGCTGCTGGCGCAGTACTACGACAGCTGCGGCGACACTGCGGCGGCGCTGTCGCAGCTGGACATGGCGATCGGCCACACGCCAACCTGCCTCGACCTCTACCTCTTCAAGGCAAGATGCGCCCGAGATCGTGCTCGAGATCGCGCCGAGATCGAGCCGAGATCGCGCCGAGATCGCGCCGAGATCGCGCCGAGATCGCGCCGAGAATGAGCCGAGATCGAGCCGAGATCGAGCCGAGATCGAGCCGAGAACGAGCCGAGATCGCGCCGAGAGCAGACCTGCCTCGACCTCCTCCCTGCCCGCTCCCAGGCGCGCGTGTACAAGCACGCGGGCCACGCCTCCGCCGCTGCTCGTTGGATGGAGGAGGCGCGCAAGATGGACCTCGCCGACCGGTACCTCAACACCAAGGCGACTGAATTAAAGTTAATTAAATTCTTTAAATAATTAATGAATGAATGACCTCGCCGACCGGTACCTCAACACCAAGGCGACTTAATTAGCATTAATTAAAACTCAGTAGTGACTTAATGAATGGCCTCGCCGACCGGTACCTCCACACCAAAGGCGACGCGCTACCTGCTGCGCGCGGACTGCGTCCCCGAGGCGGAGGCGAGGACCGCCCTTCCCGACGCAGGGTTTCGCTTCACACCGCGCCGCGGCAGGCCGTCCTCCTTGTCCACAGGCGACGATCGCCCTCTTCACCAAGGACGGCGGCTCGACCCTCCACGAGATGCAGTGCGTCTGTTAATTCAGTAATTAAGTAAGTGTAGTTAATTAATTAATGACCCTGCACGAGATGCAGTGCGTCTGGTTTGAGCTCGAGGCTGGCGGCGTCGTCCCGTGCCTTGAGGGACTCCTCTTGTCTTAGGTGCGTCTGGTTTGAGCTCGAGCTGGCGGCGTCCTACCTGCGCACGGGCGACTACGGCCGCGCGCTCAAGAACTTCGCGCACGTGGAGCAGCACTTTGCAGACATTGGCGAGGACCAGTTCGACTTCCACACCTACTGCGTGCGCAAGATGACCCTCCGCGAGTCCGTCGAGAGCACCCCCTCGCCAGCTGGCCGCTGTGAGGAGCGCCTCTTCACACCTGCAGCTGTGAACAGGTGCGGGGCCGGGTCCTCCGCGACAGCTGTGAACAGCGCCTCTTCACACCTGCAGCTGTGAACAGGTGCGGGGCCGGGTCCTCCGCGACAGCTGTGAACAGCGTCTCCTCACACGCGCAGCTGTGAACAGGTACGTCAAGATGGTCCGCTTCGAGGACACGCTGCACGGCCACGCCTTCTACGTGACCGCCGCGTGCGGCATCATCGACACCTACCTCCGCACCCGCGACCGTTGGGCAGCTGTTCACACGCGCAGCTGTGAACAGGCATCGTCGACACCTACCTCCGCATCGTGGCGAAGCCGGCGCGCGACGCGGCGGCCGCCGCCGCCGAGGAAGCCGGCGGCGGGCTGAGCGTGCAGGAGCGTGCAGAAGAGCTCGCGCCAGCTCGGGCAATCTCGGGCAATCTCGGGCCAGCTCGGGCCAGCTCGGGCCATCTCGGGCCATCTCGGGCCAGCTCGGGCCAGCTCGGGCCATCTCGGGCCATCTCGGGTGATCTCAGCGTGCAGAGCGGAAGAAGGCCGGGGTGACTGACAAGTAGCAGTCCGTCAGTGGTTCGCTTCTCCGCTCGTGCAGGAGCGGAAGAAGGCCGAGTCCAAGCGGCGCAAGGCGGAGGCAAAGGCGAAGGCGGAGGCGGAGGCGCAGGCGAAGCGCGACGCGGACGCCAAGGGCAAGGACGGCAAGGGCGGCAAGAAGGGGGGCGGCAAGGAGAAGCCGCCCGACGACGACCCCTACGGCGAGGCGCTCGCGTCGGTCGAGGCGCCGCTGGCCAAGGCGCGGGCTGGGGGCGCGGTCCCGCTGCTGCCCCACGCGCCGGCAGTGGACCCGTGGATGCATGCATGGACTAGGCGGCGGGCTACATGCGGACGCTGCTGCTCCACGCGCCGGCGGAGCTGCGCGTGCAGGTGCTCGCCTGTCAGCTGGCCATGTGACCTCTTAGTTCTCGTTCAGAAATGAGTGAGCGAATTCAGAGCTGCGCGTGCAGGTGCTCGCCTGTCAGCTGGCCATGGCGCGCTCAAAGCCGCTGCTCGCGTTGCGCGCGCTGCGAAAGGCGCTCATTGGGGGGCGGCCGGGGGGGGGGGGCGGGAGTCTGACGTTTCCCTGACGTTTCCTTCCGTGAGATGCGGCCGCTTCAAGAGTGCACCGAGGTGGTCGATGAGAGGGGGGGGGACCTCGAGTGGAGGTGAGTCTGCCCGACTGCTGCGACAGGCGCTCTCGCTCGGCGCCGCGGACGCGCAGGTGCACCGCAGCGCCGCCCGCTTCCTCCACCTGTACCGCGCGGGCGGCGCGGCGCTGGCGCCTGCGGTAGCGACGGTGGTGGAGCGGCACAGCGCGCAGATTCTGGCGGCGGCGGGACTGCCGACCGGGGCGACGGCCGAGGCGACAACGA
>NW_005198966.1:155734-158391 GCF_000372725.1 Emiliania huxleyi CCMP1516
GTCTCGACCTGCAGCAGGCTTCCTAGCCCTGGCCCTGGCCCTGGCCCTAGCCCTAGCCCTAGCCCTAGCCCTAGCCCTAGCCCTAGCCCTGGCCCTAGCCCTGGCCCTAGCCCTAGCCCTAGCCCTAGCCCTAGCCCTAGCCCTAGCCCTAGCCCTGGCCCTAGCCCTAGCCCTAGCCCTAGCCCTAGCCCTAGCCCTAGCCCTGGCCCTAGCCCTAGCCCTGGCCCTAGCCCTGGCCCTAGCCCTAGCCCTGGCCCTAGCCCTGGCCCTAGCCCTAGCCCTGGCCCTAGCCCTAGCCCTGGCCCTGACTCGATCCCCGGCCTCCAGCAGGCCAGCCTAGCGGTGTGCAAGGAGGCCCTCGCCCTCCTCGAGCCCGGAGGCGCGCTCGCGGACGCCGCTGCCGCCGCCGCCTTCCGACAAAAGGCGGTGGCGCGGTTCCCGCACGCGCCGGCCTTCGGCGGCGGCAGCGGCGACGAGCCTCCCCCGCCGCCGAGCGGAGAGTGAGCGCGCGGCGGGCGGGAGGGGAGCGTCGGGGGGGGGATGCGGAGCCGGCCGATCGGTGTGGTCGTTCTCTCTGACGACATTCGGCGCGCCCGCCTGGCCCCTGCTCCCCTCCTGCGCCCGTCCATCCTCCGGCGGCTCCGGCCGACACCGCGCCGAGGCCGTGGCGCCGCTGTCGCCACCGGGCCGGGGGACCGGGCCCCTCGCATGACGCCTCTCTTACCGTCCTGGCACGCCACTACACCGGGACCGGGGTTTACGGCGACCTCTCGTCCCTCTCCATCTCTTTTCTCACCCGTCCGGCCGCTCTGCATAATCAGCGGTGTGTGTGTGGCGATCCCATCGCCCTCGCAAAGAGAAGATAATACAGACGTGCTGTTTTTTCTCGTGCAGTTAGAGGGGGGACACCCGCCTCTGCTCTATACCTAATAAATAAATAAACAAATACTAGACACAAATACCAAATTCCAAATCGCAAAATAGTGAACCCCAAATACAGGCGGCGACGCGTGGCATACGAGCTCGTAATAAAAAAACTGTACTGTGAGATGGGTAAAAATAAATAAAACGGTCAAACTCTGAGACGAGATGGGATTTAGGGACATGTGTCCCCGCCCGCTCCCACCCGCTAAGGTAAGGTAAGGTAAATTTCTCCACACACACAAGTGGTGGGGCACTAGGGGGGGCGACCCTCGCATCTCCACACCCGGACACGGGCAGGAGCCCCACGGCATTCAAAGTGCACAAGCACTGGCCCGGTGCACGTGGGTGAGCAGCCTGCCCCTCCCTCCCGCTCCCCCCGCTGCGCGGCAGGGCCCCTGGCCCTGCCGGCCCCTGTGCCGCCCCGCACGTCTTTGGTAATAAAATAAATAAACAAAAACGGACACCTCTCTACTGGGTAAAAAGGAGCAGGTCCCCGCCCGTGCGATCTTTGTGCAGGGTTCTTTTTGTGGCTCCAGTGGTGTACCTGTGTTAGTGCCAGTGCGCGCCAGTCCCGTGCCCAGTGTTGTGCGAGGGAGTTTTGTTGTAAAATTCTTTGTGCGGGTCCCTGCTGCTCCTAATCTCTTCGTACATCCTCCTGCTGATCTCCGCAAATAGTCCTGCTTCCTCCCTCGTCTCGCCCTGCGCGTCTGCTCCGCCTCACCGTCTTCTGCCCTGCGTCGTCTGGCGACGGGTCCTCCATAGTCGGTCGAGGTCGCCGCCCTCCTCGTGCCTCTTCCCAACGTTCCCGCCTCGGCGGCCGATGCCGTCTGCTCCGGCTCCCCAGTCCCCGGGTCTGCCCTGCTCTCGTCTGCGCTAGAGTCTCTGCTTCGTCACCACCGGCGTCTCTCCTCCTCCTTCTCCTCTTCTTGTATGCTTCATGCTTCGCACATCGCGTCGGTTCCTTTTCGTGTGAGCACCAGCCTGAAGCCCGCCCAGCAGCTAAACCGCTCCCTAAGTCGAAGCTCGAAGGAGCATCATTAGTCTCACCCACTTGGCTCGCTGTACCGTCTCCGCTCCCTCCCGCTTGAGCCGCCGTCGCGGCCCTCGTTCGTCCCACTGGCAGCTGGCCTGTCTGCACGCGCATCCTTCCTGTGCTGCTCGCTCGCCAACTAACTCTCTGTCGGTTACTGGACCGTCACGTCTTCGACCCGTCGAACAACGTTCGACCATGGCACTGTTCACAGCGCGCGCGGACGGCGGCTCTGCGCGTTCCGCTCAGCAGGACTTTTGTAAAGCGTGCTTTGTTGTGGCAGGTTACAGACGCTAGTATCGACCTCAGAGACCCAAACCCGAATAAATATATAAGGGTCAAACCATGGTCGAACATCCGTCGAACACAGGTCGAACAACGAAAAGAGACTAGTGCGACCGCTAGACGACGGTCTCCGCCGGCCCCGAGGCTGCCCAGCCCCAGTACCACACCGGCCACGTGCACCGTGGCGCTGCAGTCGGTCAGTGAGGCACTAGACGGGCTACGGAACCATGCGCGCGCCGGGCTCGTGCGCCGCCTCGATTTTGCATCTCTCCGCTCCGCGGCCGACTGAGGGGCCAGCTCGCCCGGCGACAAGCCCAGCCATCGCCCAGCGCCCCGTACCGACGGGGGCCACGCAAAAAAACCGCACCTACGACTAGGCTGAGCACGTGAGGGGGGGCGTCGGTGTCGGCCGCGGGTG
>NW_005198966.1:159074-159673 GCF_000372725.1 Emiliania huxleyi CCMP1516
GCGTGGCGGGACCGGCTCGCCTATCCGCTTTTTTGGCAGCCTCGCGATAATCACATTTTGAGACCCTGGGAAGCTCCTCTTTTGAGGGAGTCCGTCGCTGAGGCGCCGTCGCTCGGCGGGCCGCCGGTATCTTTTCGAATGCGATCTCGGGCGGGAGCCCTGGAGAGCCCTGACGAATTACGGCAGGTTTTTGGATTTCGTTTAAAAGAAAGGCGGTCGTTTCTTTTGGGGCGGGGTACGAGCGAAAAAGAAGTACTCCAAAAAGAAGAAGTGCGCGCCTCCGTGGGGGGGGGGGGGGTTCCGGGCGGGAGGTGTCCGTGTCAGTCCAGAGAGGGCTTGGACCTTCGTTGGCTCGCCTTTGGCTTAACGGGCGTGTGAGAGAGAGAGATTTTTATTAACCCACAAGAAATCCCGACTCTCTCAGTGATTTGGGCTTCTTCTTCTTGGCGGGGGGATTTCTTGGGTATTTCTTTTTCAAAAAGAAAGTTCCCCCCGGATCCCCGCCCAATTCCTGGGCGTATACAGTTGTAGGAGCACGCTCAAACCCACGCGCCATCCCCCTCTCCTCATTCCCCTCCCGTCGCCCCCCCCCCCCCCCC
>NW_005198966.1:159773-163695 GCF_000372725.1 Emiliania huxleyi CCMP1516
TCTTCTTACCGACTCGGAGCCGAGTCTCGCCGAGTCTCGCCGGCTGCAAATGCTGCCTGGTCGGCCGCCGCTGAAGCGGGTGCGCCTTTACCCCGACCCACGTGCCCCGGCCGCGGCCGGTCCCTCGGCGCACAGCGCCGCGGGCCGCTCGGGCCGCGCCGAGGACAGCGCCGAAGCCCGCCGACGCCGCTCGCCTGCGCAGCGCCGCCGCTGCCCTGCGGCACTGCCGCCCATCGCCCGGCCCTCACCGTGCCACCGCCCACTCGACCGACGCCGCCCGCGCCTCTTCCCATAGGCGGGGTGAGCGGCCGGCGGCTGCACTCGACGGCGCGGCGTCGTGTCGGGCGCTGCGGAGAGCGCGTGGCTGCTCCTCGATCCCGACGAGGACAACGGATCGCCGCTGCGCGGCTGGACCGCGTCTTGCGACGCCGCATGCCGCCGGCTCAAGCCCGTCGATCTACGTGCGGTGCGGCTGCAGTCCGAAGGCGGCGGCGGCGGCGGCGGCGGCGGCTCTGACGGCGCTCGGCGGCACCGTTGCCGACTACGCGGAGATGCTCGATGCGCTCGACGACGCGCTCGACGTCTCCTCGCCGCTGCGCGCCGACTCGCCGGTCTCGATGCAGGTGTGCGCGCCTCTCCGACCGCGTAGCAGCAGCCCCCTCCGCTGCGTGGCCAGGAGGCGCAGCGGCATCCCCGCCCGACGGTCTTGTCCACCCCGCCGTGCGGCGGCGTTGCGTGCAGGTTCTCGTCGCCGCAGCGGCCGACCGTTCGCAGCTTCTCCTCAAGGCTGAGGCCCTCGCCCCTAGATGCGGAGTATCTCCCCATATCTCCCCGTCTCTCCCCCATATCTCGAGGCCTCGAAGCGGACTCTCTCCCCACATCTCCCCACATCTCCCCGTCTCTCCCCCCTATCTCGGGCCCTAGAAGCGGGAATACGGGTTGATCTCCCCAGATCTCCCCAGCTCTCCCAAGCTCTCCCAAACTCTCCCCAGCTCTCCCCACCTCTGCCCAACTCTCCCCAGATCTTCCCAGCTCTCCCCACCTCTCCCCACCTCTCCCCAAGCTCTCCCCAGCTCTCCCCACCTCTCCCCAACTCTGCCCACCTCTGCCCGACTCTCGCGCAAGGCGCTCGACGACCTCGACGCAATCAAAGAGAAGGTAGCGGACCGCACCGGCTGGCGCGAGCGGCGCGCCGCGCTGCTTCTCGCCGTCGGCCGGCACGGCGAGGCGGGCGAGGAGTACCTCGCGCTGCTGAAGCGCAACCCGGAGCACTTCGGGTGGCACGCGGGGCTGCAGGCGGCAGCCCACCCACTAGTCCACCCACCAGGTAGTGCTCTCCTCCCCGGCGGCTCCGCTGGCAGGAGGAGGAGGGGTCCTCCTCGCCCTTGCGCCTGAGCCTGGTCGCGAGCAGCTTGGCGCAGTCTATCTTCTCGCTCTCTGATTCGCTTGAGCCCCTCCTTATCACGCCCCTTCCCACCGCTCGCTCAATATCGTCTACGATGTCCCATCGCCTCCTCTCCTATCGTCGACTTCCTCACCACATTTCGAATCTCCACCAGGCCGCCACGCTGCAGAGCGGCGACCCCGACCGAGCGGTCGTTGCCAGTTGACAGGAGATGCGATCTCGTCCTCAGGCGGCCACGCTGCAGACGGCGACCCCGACCGAGCGGTGGCTGAGCGCGGAGGTGACGGCGGAGGCGGAGGCGACGCTGGCCGCGCTGTACAGCAAGCTGCAGAAGGCCTACCCGAAGAGCCAGGCGTGCATGCGGCTGCCGCCAGTGTGTGTCCACCTCCAGAGAGTTTTGACTCCGAGTGTGAAGAGGGTAGGCGTGCATGCGGCTGCCTCTCGACTTCACGCGCTCGCCGCCCGCCTTCGCCGCCGCCCTGGACGCGTACGCGCGCAGCTACGTGCGCAAGGGCGTGCCGTCGCTGTTCGCAGACCTGAAGCCGCTCTGCGCCGAGGGCGCGTGGTCGCGTGTGCTCTTCGGCGAGGTCGTGGCGGGGTGGGTGGGCGCGCTGGAGGCGACGGGCGCCTTCCCGGACACTTGCGAGAAGGAGCCCCCGTCGACGCTGATGTGGGCGCGCGTGCTGCTGGCGCAGTACTACGACAGCTGCGGCGACACTGCGGCGGCGCTGTCGCAGCTGGACATGGCGATCGGCCACACGCCAACCTGCCTCGACCTCTACCTCTTCAAGGCAAGATGCGCCCGAGATCGTGCTCGAGATCGAGCCGAGATCGCGCCGAGATCGAGCCGAGATCGAGCCGAGACCGAGCCGAGATCGAGCCGAGACCGCGCCGAGATCGAGCCGAGATCGAGCCGAGAATGAGCCGAGATCGCGCCGAGATCGCGCCGAGATCGCGCCGAGATCGCGCCGAGATCGCGCCGAGATCGCGCCGAGATCGAGCCGAGATCGCGCCGAGATCGCGCCGAGATCGAGCCGAGATCGAGCCGAGATCGCGCCGAGAGCAGACTTGCCTCGACCTCCTCCCTGCCCGCTCCCAGGCGCGCGTGTACAAGCACGCGGGCCACGCCTCCGCCGCTGCTCGTTGGATGGAGGAGGCGCGCAAGATGGACCTCGCCGACCGGTACCTCAACACCAAGGCGACTTCATTAAAGTTAATTAACGCGAAGTAGTTACTTAATGAATGGCCTTGCCGACCGGTACCTCCACACCAAAGGCGACGCGCTACCTGCTGCGCGCGGACCGCGTCCCCGAGGCGGAGGCGAGGACCGCCCTTCCCGACGCAGGGTTTCGCTTCACACCGCGCCGCGGCAGGCCGTCCTCCTTGTCCACAGGCGACGATCGCCCTCTTCACCAAGGACGGCGGCTCGACCCTCCACGAGATGCAGTGCGTCTGTTAATTCAGTAATTAAGTAATTAATTATTTAATTAATGGCCCTCCACGAGATGCAGTGCGTCTGGTTTGAGCTCGAGGCTGGCGGCGTCGTCCCGTGCCTTGAGGGACTCCTCTTGTCTTAGGTGCGTCTGGTTTGAGCTCGAGCTGGCGGCGTCCTACCTGCGCACGGGCGACTACGGCCGCGCGCTCAAGAACTTCGCGCACGTGGAGCAGCACTTTGCAGACATTGGCGAGGACCAGTTCGACTTCCACACCTACTGCGTGCGCAAGATGACCCTCCGCGAGTCCGTCGAGATCGCCCCTTCGCCAGCTGGCCGCTGTGAGGAGCGCCTCTTCACACCTGCAGCTGTGAACAGGTGCGGGGCCGGGTCCTCCGCGACAGCTGTGAACAGCGTCTCCTCACACCTGCAGCTGTGAACAGGTACGTCAAGATGGTCCGCTTCGAGGACACGCTGCACGGCCACGCCTTCTACGTGACCGCCGCGTGCGGCATCATCGACACCTACCTCCGCACCCGCGACCGTTGGGCAGCTGTTCACACGCGCAGCTGTGAACAGGCATCGTCGACACCTACCTCCGCACCCGCGACTGTTGGGCAGCTGTTCACACGCGCAGCTGTGAACAGGCATCGTCGACACCTACCTCCGCATCGTGGCCAAGCCGGCGCGCGACGCGGCGGCCGCCGCCGCGGAGGAAGCCGGCGGCGGGCTGAGCGTGCAGGAGCGTGCAGAAGAGCTCGGGCCAGCTCGGGCCATCTCGGGCAATCTCGGGCCATCTCGGGCCATCTCGGGCCATCTCGGGCCATCTCGGGTGATCTCAGCGTGCAGAGCGGAAGAAGGCCGAGGTGACTGACAAGTGGCAGTCCGTCAGTGGTTCGCTTCTCCGCTCGTGCAGGAGCGGAAGAAGGCCGAGTCCAAGCGGCGCAAGGCGGAGGCAAAGGCGAAGGCGGAGGCGGAGGCGCAGGCGAAGCGCGACGCGGACGCCAAGGGCAAGGACGGCAAGGGCGGCAAGAACGGGGGCCGGCAGGAGAAGCCGCCCGACGACGACCCCTACGGCGAGGCG
>NW_005198966.1:165280-167848 GCF_000372725.1 Emiliania huxleyi CCMP1516
ATTTTAATGAGGGCAATTAAGAGGGGGGGCAACACGCCATTTGTCTGAAATGACCTAAATAAAAAAGAGGTGGGCGCTGTCCCAGAAAAATTGAGAAACCGCCGGGCCAGCGTGGTGCACAGCGAGCAACCTCCCATACGTGCTTGTCTCCTCCTTTCCTCGGGCTGTTCCATCTCCTCGTCTCTTTCCCACCTAGGCGGGGCGGGGGTCGGGGGGGCGGCGGGCGCGGGGTGCGAGGTGCGGTGCTGTGCGTGCAATCGTGGTGTTTGGCGTCATGTTTTGTGTGTGCCTTCTCGCTTGTTATTAACATCGAAGTCTAGCTCATAAATAAATAAACAAAGAACTAGACAGGCGGCGACGTGGCTTGAGCTCGTAATAAAAAAAGCGGTACTGTGAGATGGGTAAAAATAAATGAAACGGTCAAACTCTGAGACGAGATGGGATTTAGGGACATGTACATGTGTCCCCGCCCGCTCCCACCTGCTCCCCCCGCTGCGCGGCAGGGCCCCTGGCCCTGCCGGCTCCTCTCATCCGTTTAATCTTTCGAGCGACTCTATTGATCCCGGTATCTGGATTCTGCCGGTCCCTGGGTCGAGCAGGGTGGCTGCCGTGGACCAGACCGCGCGCCGCCTGGCTTCGTAATACTTTACCGGTCGGGACGGCTCGCGTTTTGCGTTCTGGCAGGGCCACCCATTTGGGCTTTCCACTGCGCAGTGGAGAAGGCAGCAAAGCGCTGCGGCACGTTAGATAGCAGTCTTGAGCACAAGTCCGATCACCACCCCATGCACAAAAGGTACAATACGTAGGCCTGCCCCAAACCAATCCTCGGAGCGAGGTGCAAATTGGCCTGCAAACTGATCGGCTATCAGCAACGACCAACCTGCGAACCGCGGGCTGTTTCAGGGCCGTCTCTACCCATCAGCTGGAGACGCTACTTCAATCAAGCTCATCATGCCGTCACATACGCCATCGTTGGCGTCACCGTTATGAGGTTGTTGAAAGCGGCGCGACTCATGCATCGGAGTAGGAACGGCTTCTCACCTTCCTTTGTCTTCAGGGTGATGCGGACCTCATACCGCCCCGGATGGACGGGCTCGGACTGCAGGATGATGCCTTCGCCCCAGCCGTTGATGGAGCACCAAGCATCGTCCCGCTGCAGTTTAGCGGCCCTGAAGGAGAGTGACGTCCGGACGGCCACCTCCTCGTCGGCCAGCCGGCAGCGAGGGGAACCTGAAAGAGACCTCGCGGGCAAGGCGGCGGCGCGGGCTCGCGCGAGGGCGGGGTGAACGTCGCCGCTCGCTGCTGGCGGAATGCCCAGGGTGCCCGCTTGCATGAGCAAAGTGCCGCTGAAGGGCGGCAACGAGACTTCGACCTCCTCATTTAGCCATTGTGAAGATTTTAAAAACTCGTTGCGTCAGGTGCGTCCGTCCAACCCGAGCTGTTGCGATGGGTGTGTGTGAGGGGCAGAGGGGCGGGAGCGTGCGGGGCAGAGGCCCAACGTCGGGCGGCTTGTCGGTCGGGGTCCGGAGCATTCGAGGGGGGAACGAGGAGGGGAGAATGGGCGGTCGGCGTCGGGGTAGCAGGCTGCAGGGCGTACGGGGTAGCCGTCACTTTCCTGCCTCACAAGGGCGGGGCTGTCCCGGAAAGTGAGAGACGCCGGGCAGCGTGGCGCATTACTGAACCCTCCCATACGTGCTTGTGCTTCCTCCTTCGCTGTCTGTCCCATCTCCTCATCTCTTTCCCGCCTGGGCGGGGCGGTGGGCGGGCGCGCGGTGCGGCGTGGCGTGTGCGTGTGTGCGACTGCAACGAAGGACCGCTCGCAGAGGACCATTGGGTTTGTACTATTAACAACGAAGGCGCTCTCAAAAAAAAGAAAAACGTGGCACGGGAGATGCACTTGTGGCTCTGATCTTGCAGCTCCCTCCGCGCGCGACCGAGAGCTCTCCCTTCTCCGTCGGGACCAACCGCAGCCTTGACCATGGAGGAGGTCAAGACGCCTGGCGCCATGGAGGTGCGCACCGCCGTAGCCACCGGCTCGACTCGCGCCGTGCCGCGCGGTTGGCGGAAAGTGTGGCCGCCCGTCTCCCGTCGAGACCAACCACCCGCCAGATGCAGCACGCGCGCGAGAGAGAGGGACAGCTTGCGCATGACGCGAGTGACGCTGCAGCAGGGTAGAGGCGCGTCCTCAGTGCGCCGGCGTGAGCCCCTCCTCCGCATCGCTCCGCGCAGGAGGAGGACAAGGTGTACGTGCCTGGTTCGCCCGAGGATCTCGCGCGTTTTTTTGCAAAGGTGCCCACCACGCGCCACGCCACTCCCTCCGGCCCCGCCGCCTGCCTCCCATCGCCGCCGCTCACCGCCTCCACCGCCTCCGCCGCCTCCGCCGCCACCACCCGCCTCCCCACCTCGCCTCGCCACCTCGCGCTGTCCCCCTGCCGCCGCCGCCGCCTCCTCCTCCGCCTTCTGCTTCTGCAGCGACTCTCGCCTCCGTGGCCGAGCTACCGCCGCCGGCCTGCCGACGCCCCTCGCCTCCACCCTCGCCTCCACCCTCGCCTCCACCCTCGCCTCCAC
>NW_005198966.1:170910-171288 GCF_000372725.1 Emiliania huxleyi CCMP1516
CAGGCGGGCGAGCAGCACGACGCGGCGCGCAAGAAGGCGAAGAAGCTGATCCCGCAGGCTTCAGCGCTCTCCCCACACCTCCCCACACCTCCCCACACCTCCCCACATCTCCCCACACCTCCCCACACCTCCCCACACCTCCCCACACCTCCCCACACCTCCCCACACCTCCCCACACCTCCCCACACCTCCCCACATCTCCCCACACCTCCCGCAGGACGAGCTCCCCTTCAAGTTGCTCATGGAGGACTCGCCCGGCCAGGCGCGAGAGCAGCCGAGAGCAGCCGAGAGCAGCCGAGAGGCAGCCGAGAGCAGCGAGATCGCGGGTCCGGCCTTCACCCCGCACCAGCCGCGTGCGGACGCCTCCCCCCCCCCCCC
>NW_005198966.1:171583-221672 GCF_000372725.1 Emiliania huxleyi CCMP1516
CGCATGCGGCATGGTGCGGGAGCCCACGCCACGCGAGTGCGCCAGCAGCCGCGCGCGGGCGGCGCGCGCCTCTCCGTCCCTTCTCGCAGTGAGGGGGGCGCGACGGGGTCGATATTATCTCGTTTTTTGCATCACAGCACCACATATTCACCTCGAAACGTGCCGTCTGCACGTCTCGCGAGACACAGCACGCACACAGATTGAACGCCTTCTCAGAGATCAAAACAGACAACACCAAAGCAGACGCCCGTCACCCACGCACCAACACAGGCAAGCACGCCAAAAAAGAACGGTTCGCTCACTCGCGACGCATCCGACCATCTGCTGCTGGGGAAGTGCAGGGCGCGACCGGGCGTGCGGCAAAGGACGCAGGTGGCATCGCCGCGATTGCGGTTTCCGTTCTTGTTGCAAGCGACGCAGAGTGCAAGGTGTCCGCAGGGCTCCATCATTGTGTCGCCATGCTCTCGGAACATACGACACACACGCCGAGCCGTTCTGCCACGCCCACGCTCGTCTTGGCTGGCAAGCGCAGCGATCACCGCCTGCTGCTGCTGCTCATTTGGAAGGTCATCACACCCCCGGAGCAGCGACGTTTGGGACCAGCTCCTCGCGCTGCTCTTGCTGGAGCATCATCGCGATCATACCGTCGCTCGCCGTGCAGTCTGGCCAAGGCTCATGGACCGACTCATCCAGTTCCCAGCCGAGGACCCAGGATGATTCGGTGGACGTGACAACCGACCACTCGCTACATGACGCAGCATCGTCCACCGGAGCTGCCACGACGTCAGCCACAGTGGGCATGGACGACACATCACTAAGATCGCGCAGCCTCAATGTTGCGATCTCATCGAGTTGGTCATCATCGAATGAAGCTTCATCGTTATTCGCTGCACTTTTCTCGTCTCCGATGAAGTAGCCGACTCGTCGACAGTGATCGTCAAAGGCGCGGCAACTACTTGATTGCCACCCTGATGGTCGAAGCTCTTCCTTGAAGTGGTTTCGATGAACCCGAGCTCTTCCTTGCCGGACCCCACGGCGCGAGTTGCGGGATCCTGTCATCTCTGTGCTGCGCTTGTTGCTTGCGCTCGCCGGTGTCTCAGACGCGTCCGTCGAGCTCGGGGGGGGCGGGTCAGCTTCCTTGACCCCCAGGGGGGGTCCCCCAGAGGGGATCTCTTACAGAGGGGGGGGTCTCTGTGCCAAGGAGGGCTGCCGGCGGCAGCCCTCAGAGGGTACCCTCTGTGCCAAGGGGGGTCCGCCGGAGGCCCCTCAGAGGGCACCCTCTGGCCCTCTGAGAGCCCAAGGCCTGCTCTTCAGGACCCCGCCCCTTTGACCCCTCGTGGTAGGGTACGAGTCTTAGTGGTGGGAGTGGATCCTGTTGCTAAGAGCACCATTTACACACCCTCTGACCCCTCCAAGGAGGGCCGCCTAGGAGCCCGCTCAGAGGTACCCTCAGTGCCATGCTGCTCGCTGCGATGGCGAAGAACTCGTCTCGTCACACGCCAAGGGCTTACGCTCTGTCGAGACGTGAGGCGTATGCACCCAGGAGGGGAGGGCGCATGCGTAACGACGCTGCTAGAGATGCCTTTCGGGGCCCAGAGATAAAACTTCTGATGCCATGCGTGACCTAGTAGTGTCCCCAGCTATGGGCGTGTCCATGTTGGAGCCAGGTGTGGTGTGGACGCGAGAATAGCTCCGCCGTTCATGGAGGCAACCGATGCGAGTCGACTGGTGTGTGTCGTCGTGGTTTCGTATCAAGAATACTCACTCACACACGCTGTGAATAGTATTCCCTCCCTCCCTTTCCCCTCCTTGACTTGAGTTGCGTCACCAGCTGTCCCATCTCCTCATCTCTTTCCCGCCTGGGCGGGGCGGCGGCGGGCGGGCGGGCGGTGCGGAGCGGCGTGTGCGTGTGTATAGAAGGCGCTCTCAAAAGAAGAAAAATATCTTTTTTTGCCTTTGGCCGGAGAACAACCGGACATCCTTGCTCGTTTATCTGCCTCCAGCAAAGCATGTTGCGCTTCTTCCGACGCGAGCAGCTTCACATCGACCTCCAGCTGGTTGTCGTCGCAACCTTCATCGCGCTCTGGGTTGCCACCGAGAAGACCGGACCAAAGAACTGCGGTTGGCGCTTTGCGTCGGCGTGCTCCGCGTGTGGCGCTGACTATGAGTTCGAATGCTCGGGAAGCTGCAGCCTGCTTATGCAGAACGCGACGCCAGAACCGACAGCGCAATCGTGCTGTGGCGCGGTCGTGCTGAGTTCCGACCTTCTGTCCATGAAATCATCGCAGGGCAACGGTCTACGAGACAGACTCGGGGCATACAAGATGATTGGGACAGAATGTGGAGGACGAGCAGCCTACCAGCACTACTCGGAGTACCTGTTCTATCAGAATGAGAGTACGCAACCCGGCTGGCGCGTTTCGAAGGAGCTTTGTGGCCGCTCGTCCCTCATCAGGCAGAAGGACAGTCTTGACAGGTCGTGCCCGGAATACGTAGCAAATTGGGAATACCTCAATGGTGACGACTGGGAACTGGGAGAGGATCTCAGCGCTGAGTGTGCCCAACGTGCTCCGCCCAACAGCACATGCACGGAGCCAAACAGCGCCGGGCCGCCTGCAGCTTGGCTGGTCTGGATCGGTGCTCTGATCGGTGCTGCAGCACTTAGCTGCGGTGTGCGCGCCCTCTGTGCGTATGCACGGCGACGACGACAGATGCTCGCCCACGATTTCGATTCACCGCACAGCAGTACTGCTCCGGAGAAGCACTTCTCCCTTGTGATTGCGGTTGCCTCGCTGACGTTCATTCTGGTGTACTTTGTACAGAATCGCAGGACCGAAGAAGCTCGCAAACGTGAGCCCAAGGAGACGCACCCGAGCATTCTTGCGATGCAATGGGGATGCACGCTCGTGCTTGCTATTCAACTTGGATGGCTGTTTCATTGGCACGACACACTACTCAAGCTACGTCGGCAGCGACGGTCCTGTGCGTATGCGCTGTGCGTCATCTCCCTCCTCGTGTGGTATTTGGCGATACCTCTGCTGACGGCGATCATTAACACGGTGGTCATTGATGGGATCGACTCCGAGTGGACTGGCGGATACATCCTCCTTATCGTGCTCTTTCTAATCTTTTTACTCATACCCATAGCTTGCTGTGCTTGTCTTAATCGGCTCAAACTCCGCCACCTCGCGTCACTTGACGATCGTCTGGCAGAAAAGCTCGCTTCAGGTGCAATCCGGTTGCTCGATGCGGAGGTTTTGCGCAGCGGGGCACTCGAACGCATTGAGCGGCGGCAGGATTTCGACGCACTAGAAACAGCGGGGGAGCACCTCTTTGTGCAACCTGAAGAGGCTGTGCGAATGCTAAAGGCGAGACGGCGGCAGATCGGGTTTCTCACCTATGGTTGGCGCACCAGCGACCACCCCGACCCCGACGACAAGACGCTTCAGGCGGTGGTCAGCGCGCTCCGGAGCGAGGAGGGCGCGCACATCACTGCCGTCTTCTGGGACTGCCCTTGCCTGTGGCAGGGCCCACGTACGCCGGATCAAAATGCTGAGTTCAAGCAAGGGCTCGAGGTGATGGCGGATGGCTACGCCAGTCCACTCGGCGTCACCGTGCTCCGCCGCAAGCTCATTCCTCCGCTCCCAGAAGCGATGACGGGACGGGTCGTCCTCTTCGGCGTCGACGCCTCGCTCGCTGAGCAGCGCATTCGCGCTGCGCTCATCGGGTGGGGTCGCACCCTCACTGAGCTCTGGTTTGAGCTTGACCGCGCACCCCCGGGGGACGAGACTCCGCGCCAAACAGGGCGCTGGCACGCGCGGTTCGCGTCGCATGAACAGGCGGCGGAGGCGGTGGATGAGCTCCAGGAGCTGCCCGAGGGCGCAAATGGCGCTTGTCTGTGGTACAATGAGCGTGCGTACACCGACCGCGGCTGGTGTGTCTTCGAATCGTTTGTAAGCATGGAGGCGCTCATCCGCATCGAGGCGCACCCCCGATTGAAATCGCACCTGCGCTCAATGAAGCTGCCGCCAAAGCTCCTGGAGATTGATGGCGACCGACCCGTTCCGGTACAGCTAGAGCTCAACGAGACCGTCAAAGAAAGGGTCGAGCGCATGCGACTCGCTCTCACCACGGCCGCCTTCACAGGCAGGGCCGACCGGGCTATTGTCGTCAAGATGCTCGAGACTTACATCGACAAAATTACGGCAGCGATCTACCTCTCCGGCGAGGGCGGCGCAGCGCAGTACAGGGGCGAGTACAACTCTTCAGGCAACCGCGAGGGCCACGGCATCCTCCGCAGCGCAGAGGGCCGGTACGAGGGCGGGTTCGTCGCCGGCAAGAAGCATGGTCGTGGAGTGTTCGTGCGAAACGACAACAAATGGACATATGAGGGCGAGTGGGTCGAGGACTTGATGCATGGTCGTGGAGTGTTCGTGCGAAACGACACCAATTGGACATTGGAGGGCGAGTGGATCGGGGGGAAGAAGAACGGGCCGTTCATTTGCACGTGGATCTGCAATGAGGCCGTCGCAACTCCAGGTCCCATCCGCAAGATTGAAGCTTGCCGCTACCACGATGACCAACAATACGGCATTTCGGTCATCTGCACAGAGACCTTGGAGGGACGATCAATGCGTCGACAGTGGGACCTACCGTTCTGGCTGCAATTTCTTCCTTCTTCTCCGTTTGCGTGTTGCCTGCGTGTACTGCCCTCATCATGCCCAGATGCCATCGCCGCTGCAATCTGCATCCCAATCGATATGGGCCTGCGGTTAATCCTGTTCGCGTTTCTTGTGTCGCGGCTTGTGTTGGGCGTTCCCATCGGGGGCGCTGTCGTGGCGGTCCTCAACCGTTGCTGCGCAACGGTTAGTGATGAACGGGGACGTGACATTGCACGCAGAATCGGAGCAACCATGCCCGAAGATGTCGGAGGCGTTGAACTAGTTGTGGAGGCCGGCTCGTAGTGCGCGTGTGCATGGAATTGGGTCTCTTTTCTTCACACCTCTCTTGTTTTCCCAACAAAACAACCACAAACGCGTAAATTCCAATATATCCCGCCCCGGCCCTAAAGTACGGCTCCGGAGCAGGCGGACATCGCTTCCAGGGAGGGGGGCGCGCTTCTGCTCACACCACATGCTAGGGGGGGGGTCCGACCCCCCCCAGAGGCTTCACCACATGCTAAGGGGGGGGGGGTCCCGCCCCCCCCAGAGGCTTCACCACATGCTAGGGGGGGGGTCCCGGCCCTCCCAGCACCTTCACCACATGCTAGGGGGGGGGGTGGGGCGTGAGCAAAAACGCGCCCCCCTCCCTGGAAGCGATGTCCGCCTGCTCCGCGCGCCCCGGCGCGAATTTACCGCGAAAACGGAAAAGAACCGTCCACCCAGGGATGTTTTGACGAGAGTGCAAAACTGCCCGACGCTGAGCACTGGCTGTCAGGCTGTCATTCGTCAGGTGATCTGTCAGGCTGTCGGGCGCTGTGAGGTGTGAGATACCTCTGTCAGACCACGGACGGACAGTGGGGTGCACGTCGTGCACTGGGCCTGGCACTTTGAATCCATGAATGCCGCCATGGAGGCTGGCTGGGGCTCCTGCCCGTGTCCGGGCCGCGGGGGCGTGGCCCCAGATGCGAGGGTCGCCCCCCCCCCCCCCCCTCCCCCCTTGCCCAACCACTTTGTCTGTGTATTTTGAAAACTGCTCATAAACTGGTCGCACTTCAATACTGCGCGAGAGGATGCGGTTGTGTGAGGACGCCATCGCGCCGAAAAGAGGGCGTCCAACAGCAGCCGACCGGCCTCGGCGTCCCGAGCGTCGGCGAGTGCGCGGCTTACCTTGCGATCACCCTCGCGCGCCGTTCACCGCCCTCTGGAAGACACGCGCGCAGCGATTCCGAGCCAGCGATCACCTCGCGTGGTGGTAAAATTCTTTTTTTCGTCTGCTGGGACTAAAAATTCTTTTTTTGCTGTGAGCCCTTGTCGAGAGAGAGAATTCTTGATACGAAACCACGACGACACACACCAGTCGACTCGCATCGGTTGCCTCCATGAACGGCGGAGCTATTCTCGCGTCCACACCACACCTGGCTCCAACGTGGACACGCCCATAGCTGGGGACACTACTAGGTCACGCATGGCATCCAGAAGTTTTATCTCTGGGCCCCGAAAGGCATCTCTAGCAGCGTCGTTACACATGCGCCCTCCCCTCCTGGGCGCATGCGCCTCACGTCTCGACAGAGCATAAGCCCTTGGTGTGCCACGAGACGAGTTTTTCGCCATCGCCGCGAGCAGCAAGCCGCCCGCCGCAAACAGCCGGAGGCATCGCCGCAGCACTGTCTGCGCTGCGCTCCCGCACCCGTCGACGAAGCTCCCCCCGCGGAAGACCGCGCGTAGCGACGCCTTGTCGTTCGAGATGAGCGCGCTTGAAGCCCGCCCACCTACTGCCCCTGAGAGTTGGTTACCGAGTGGGATCAGCTCCCCCCCTTGGGATCGAAGCTTCCACGACCTCGCACCCAACACCACAGGCGGGATCAGAGAGAGACTCCGCACCGGACACCGCCCGGGCACAGACCCCCTACCCGTCGGACAATGCCTGGACCCCCCACAGAGCAGCCCACGCACAGGTCACGCATCGGCAGATTTGACACCTGGTTCAGGCGTCTCTCTCTCTCTCTCGAGCCCTTGTCGAATTTTTTTTCTCAGCCGGTTGAAGCGCCCCTGTGGCCGTCATGACCCGCGCCCCACTCGGTGCCGTCTCGTCCAACGGTGCGCACCAGCGCGCCGTGAGCGTCCCGTCGCGCTACGCCGCCCAGCCCAAGCCGACCGGCATGCCGACGCTGCGCTCTCAGCTCGAGACGGCGAGGAGCGAGTTGGAGTCAGTGCGGCGCGAGCTGGAGCGGTGCCGGGCACAGGAGAAGGCGGCGAGAGCCGATGCGGCGGTGGCGGAGACGGCAGCGGCGGCCCGCGCCGCAGAGGCGGCCGAGGCGGCGCGGGCAGAGGCGGAGGCGGCGGAGAGAGCAGACCGGGCGGTGGCGGAGCGGCGGCCGCTGCAGGCCGCGGTTGCGGAGGGGGAGGAGGCCGCCGCGGAGGGTCGCGTTGCGAGGGCGGCACTGGCGTCGGAGCTCGAGCTCGCCGACTCGCATCTTGAAGAGGCGCACCGGGCGGCGCAGGCGTGGTGCTCGCAGGCCTGCTCCCTCGGAGCGCAGCTGGG
The DNA here is from genome assembly GCF_000372725.1 of Emiliania huxleyi CCMP1516. NCBI lineage: Eukaryota > Haptophyta > Isochrysidales > Noelaerhabdaceae > Emiliania > Emiliania huxleyi. Next base: position 178,787 of record NW_005198966.1, read on the forward strand.
ACCGCTGCCCGGCAAGCTGTCCGCACTCGAGGCGGCGCTCGCAGCAGAGCAGCGGCGGAGTGCGCAGCTCTCTTCCTCCCTCGACACGGCGCGAGACTCGATCGCGCAGCTGCGCGACGTGTCCTTACCCGCGCTCGCGCGAGACGTCGAGGCGCAGCGCGCGCGCGCCGACGCCGCCGATCGGCGGGCTGGGCTCGTGCGGCGGCGGCTCGCCGCGCGGGACGAGGCGCTGGGTGCGCAGGCGGCCGCGCTGGACCGGCTGGCGGCGGCGCTCGGGGAGGCGGAGGGGGAGGAGGGCCTCGCCGGGCTCGCGCGGCGTGCGCTCGGCTCGCTGAGCGGTTATGCCGTCGAGTCTGCTTCGGCGGCGGGCAGCCCGCGGCTGGATGCGGCGCAAGGCTGCCTCGTGCGGCTGTGTCGCGCGGCCGACTCGATGGCAGAATGGTTGCCTGCGTGCGCTGCGGCGCGTGGCCGAGAGGCGAGGCAGCTGGCCGAGCTGGCGCAGGCGGAGGCGGAGGAGGAGGAGCGCGCGGCAGGCGGCGCAGGCGAGTCGGCCTCGGGCGGGGGCGGGGGCGGCCTCTCGCCCGGCGCGTGGAGCGCGCGCAAGCCTCCTCGCCGCGCCGCGGGGGCGTCGCCCCTCCTGTTTTGAAGCAAGGGGCGAGGGGGGGGGGGGGGGCATAGCTGCCCTGACCTTATCAAGGTTGGGCGATTGCCGAATGCGTGCGGACTGGCGTATGTGAGAGAGAGTCAGATTTTAGAAAACCACAAGAAATCACGACTCTCACAGTGATTTGGGCTCGGCAGCTTGTCAGCCCTCAGCCGAAGCGGGGGCCGGTCCCGTAGCCTTCTCGTATGTGCATAAAAGAACAAACACAGGCGTGAACCGCGCCATCCGCCAAGCATTCGCTCTCCACCTGGCAACCCTGTCGCTGCACGTCTCGCGCGCGCGTGAACAGGGCTCCAGGCCCCAAATGACGTGTGAGTGTTAGATTTGTTTGGTATTGCTAAAAATCTCTCTCTAAAAGAAAGCAGCCGGGGAGCACTTGGAGCACTTGGAGTGCGGTCATTAACCTCACGCCCAGGACCGGGGAGCTGAGAAGCGCACCCAGTTGGCCGGACGCTCGGCATCGGGCTACGGGCTAGAGAGCCCTGACCCCTAAGAGCTAAGTAAGGGGGGGGGTGCGCGGTCGCAGGGCCATAACACGTCTCCGAGGGTTAGCCCCGCGTACCGGGTTTCCCCTTAACTGCAGGACGCTGCCCTCTTCCTCGACCGTGGGGGGGCGCGCGGTCGCAGGGCCATAACACGGGTCTCGGAGGGCGTACGGCAGCGCTCCGGGTTTCCCTCAGCGGCGGAATTTTTCCCTCGCGCTTCCTTGGGCCCCCCTAGCAGCAGACCGCACCCCCTCTACTCGGAGCTAAAGAATACTCTCCGAGGGTTGGCCCCGCGTACCAGGTTTCCCCTTAACTGCAAGGACGCCCCCTCTACTCGGAGTTAGTGATACGTGATACGGGAATACGGAGGAGAGCCCGGCGAAGGAGGGGGGGGCGGTGGGGGGGACGGCAGAGGAGAGGGCGGTGGCGGTGGAATCGGCGGGGGGGCGGCGGCGATGGAGGAGGAGGCGGAGGCGAGGGAGGAGGGCTCGATGGGAGGGGGGGGGGCGACGGCGGCAACGGGGAGGGGGGAGAGGATGGCGACGGGGAAGGAGATGGCAGCCGGGGCGGCGGCAGAGATGGTGGCGGCGGAGAGGAAGGTGGAGGCGAGGGGAGAGGGCCTGGTGGCGGAGGAGAGGGCGGCTGAGGAGAGGGTGGCGGTGGAGGGGGTGATTGAGGGGACGGCAGCGGTGACGTCGGTAGAGGAGACGGTGGCGGCGGAGAGGAAGGTGGGGGGGAGGGGGGGGGGCTTGGCGGGGGAGGAGGGGGCGGCGGAGGCGACGGGGAAGCCGGAGAGGATGGCGGTAGGGGGGCCGGCGGCGGGGAGGGCGGTGGCGGAGATGGTGGTGGCGGGGGGGGAGGCGAAGGTGAGGGCGGAAGGCTTGGTGGAGGCGGAGAGGGCGGCGAAGGAGGAGATGGTGATGGAGGGGGCGGCCAAGGGGAGGGCGGCGGCGGTGGAGGTGGTAGGGGGGACCGCGGCGGTAGGGAGGGGTCCGGGGGCGGGGGAGGTAGGTAGGGCGGAGGAGAGGGGGGCGGCAACGGCGGTGGAAGAGGCGAAGGGGGTGATGGCGCATCGGGCGGGGGCGGTGGGGACGGCAACGGAGTTGGTGATGGCGGAGGGGGAGGTGGAGGTAAGGGCGGGGGACTTGGTGGGGGCGGAGATGGCGGTGGCGGGGATGGTGGTGGCGGGGAGGGCAGTGGCCGGTGCGACGGCGGTAGCGCGGCCGGTGTCAGGGGCGGCGGAACCGGCGATGGCGATGGCGATGGCGGTGGCGGCCGAGGGGGAGGCGGGTACGGAGGGGACGGCGGGGACGGTGGCGGCGGAGAGGAAGGCGGAGGAGAGGGCAGATGGGTTGGCGGTCTTGGTGGAGGCGGCCAGGGAGGGGGTTGCAGAGGCGGCGGCAACGAAGGAGGTGGAGGAGAGGGGGGCGAGGGTGATGGTGAAGGTGGCGACGACGGCTGTGGAGAGGGAGGCGGCGGAGGAGGCGGGGGGCTTGGTGTCGGCGGCCACGGATGAGGTAGCGGCGGCAACGGCGAGGGAGGGGGTGGGGGAGGTAACGGCGGCGGGGGGGGGAGCGAGAGATGGGGTGGCGGAGGGGGCGGAGGCAGGCGAGGCGGCGGCGGGGGTTGGCACGGGGGCGGCAGAGATGGAGAGGGGGGAGGGGGGGGGAATGAGGGAGAAGGAGAGAAAGAAAGAGGAGGAGAGAGAGAGAGGGCTAGGATGGGGGGGGGGAGAGAGAGGGGGCAGGGGGGGGTTTGGAATGTCCGACTCCCGGGTGGAGACACTGCCCTTTGCGGGAGTCACGTGTCCCAAACGACCGGCAGTCGGTAATGAGGTTTGGTTGGTTGAGGAAGACGGCCCCCGGTTCCTGAAGCAGGGCAGAGATAAATAAAGGTTAGGGACGTCTCGGGCAGTTATCGCCGCGTTGAATCCCTCCGTCTGCAGAAGCGATCTCCCACCGTTATAGTAACCGGCGGTAATCGATAGCAAAGTTGGGCGCCGGAGAGCGACAAATCGCCCGCCCATGCCTCTCGATAGTTGAGCAGCGCCCGCGGTGCGCGCGCGCCGCGGCGTTGACCAACGACCGCGCCACTGAAGCCTCCCGCCCCGCGCGCGGCGCTCCGCATCGAGGCCGCCCACCGGCGCAGCAATCGCATTGCGCACAGTTGGGCGTCGCCCAGAATGCAGGGAAGGCCTTGGCGCTTATCGCCAGCCAGACTGACTCGGCCGCTGGCAGGCGGGCCGACTGCGCGCTCCGAGCACGCGGCCCGGCATCTTCACACAGGCCCGCCAGCCGCCGCGCAGCTCTGGAGAGGTAGCTGGCGTTGCGCTGCACTGCTTGAAGCTGCTGTTGAGCCTCGCCAACAATTGGAGCTGCCCCGCCCGCCGCCGTGAGCGCCGCGCCGTGGCCTCGTTCTCTGGAGAGCCCCAGCACCACCCCTCGCGGCCACTCGCACCGTTGCAGCAGCTCCGACCCCGCCACTCCGGCTTTTTCTGGGAGATTTCTTATTCTTTTTCGCGCGATGTGCCGGCACATTTCTTTTGTTGGGGTAAATTATTTTTAACGCGAGGTTGGCCAACCGTGAGAACAAAACGGAAACAGATCTGTTTCGAAACACCGCGGAACTCTGAATTCTTTTTCTCGCGATGTCCACCCCGCCGCGCCGCGCTCGCGCCGCCTCGCCTCCGCCGGCGCCACCGCCTCGCCTCACACACCGCCGCCCGCCCGTCTCCTCGACCTGCCCTCGGAGCTCCTCGAGCGCGTCCTCTCTCGCTGCGACAGCCCCCTCGACATCGCCCGTGTCGCAGCCGTCTCGCATCTCTTCCACGCCTCGCTTGCGGTGGAGGGCATCCGCTTGTGGGCGCAAGTGCGCGGCTTCGAGCTGCCGGCGCAGCCAGAGGGTGAGAGCTGCGCCGTGCGGTGGGTGTGCTTTGCGGCGTTTCGCGAGTCCAACGCGCCGGCGAGAGCGGCGGCAAGCCATTGGCACAGCGTTTTCATTGACGGCGAGGGGCGGCTCTCGTCGTGCGGCTCCGCGCCGACCTTCGACCCATCGGTACTCGGCCACGGTGAGGGCGTGCTGCGGCTCAACACGCCGACCCGCCTGCCGTCGATGCTGGGTGAGCGCGCCGTGAGCGTGTCGGCTAGAGACACCCACAGCCTCGCCCTCTTCGCCGACAGCACTGTCTGGAGCTGGGGCATTGGAGGCTACGGCCAGTTGGGCCACGGCGACCAGCAGAACCAGCTGCAGCCCAAGAAGATCGAGGCCTTGGCTGACCAGCGCGTCATCGCTGTGTCGGCTGGACGCGACCATAGCCTCGCCCTCACCGCCGACGGAGCCGTTTGGAGCTGGGGCCATGGAGCCTATGGCCGGCTGGGCCACGGCGACCAGCAGGCCCAGTGGCAGCCAAAAAAGGTTGAGGCCTTTGCTGGCCAGCGCGTCATTGCTTTGTCGGCGGGATACTTCCACAGCCTGGCCCTCACCGCCAACGGCAGCGTCTGGAGCTGGGGCTGGGGAGCCTTTGGCAAGCTGGGCCACGGCGACCAGCAGAACCAGCTGCTGCCCAAGAAGGTCGAGGCCTTGGCTGGTCAGCGCGCCGTCGCCGTGTCGGCGGGAGGCAACCACAGCCTCGTCATCACCGCCGACGGCGCCGTCTGGAGCTGGGGCTGGGGAGGCTTTGGCAAGCTGGGCCACGGCGACTTTCAGCAGCAGCTGCAGCCAAAGAAGATCGAGGCGTTGTCTGGCCAGCGCGTCGTCGCTGTGTCGGCTGGAGGCAACCGCAGCCTCGCAATCACCGCCGACGGCGCCGTCTGGAGCTGGGGCTTGGGAGCGTATGGCCAGCTGGGCCATGGCGACGAGGAGGACCAGTGGCAGCCAAAGAAGATCGAGGCCTTGGCTGGCCAGCGCGTCGTCTCCGTGTCGGCTGGAACATGGCACAGCCTTGCCCGCACCACGGATGGCGCTGTCTTTGCCTGGGGCAAGGGCGAGCACGGCTGCCTAGGCTACGGAGAGGACCTGTCAAACCAGCTGCTGCCCAAAAAGATCGAGGCGTGGGCGCAGGAATGAGGTCACGGTTGTGCCTGTGGCACGAGGGTGAGTTTCCGTTGCAGAGTCAAATAAATAAATAAATAAAAACGGACACCTCTCTACTGTGAGATGGGTAAAAAGGAACAGGTCCCCGCCCTTGCGATCTTTGTGCAGGGTTCTTTGTAGAGTCACCGGGGCGGGCAGCACAGTTTTTTTTTGTAAGCTGTCACACTCTAGCTACTAAAACTTAGATCCTCGTCTCCTCCTCAGTCATTGCCCAACGACAGCACGTTCGACTCCTGCTGCTCCGCCGCCGCCATGTCGGCCGCCTCGGCGCGCGCCGCCTTTTGCAGGTCCACCTTGCAGCGCAGCAGCTTGTTCAGGTCCCGGAAGAGCTGCATCTGCTCCTTGTTGGGTACGTGGTTTTCCTTGAGCGCCTATATCACAGAGGCCCGCGCCATGAAGAGACGCCACGCACGCCGCGGCTCCGTCCCCATCCCGCACCTTTTGCCGCTCGCGCAGCTCCCGCTGCTGTGCCTCCTGCTCCTTGATCCGCCGCTCGTACAGCTCGCGGTACGTCGTGACGACGGCGCCGTCGGGCATCGCGCGCCGGAGGGCGCGCCCCTCCTTCTCGTCCGCTATCCGCTGCAGCTTCACTCGCTCCATCGCCTACCCGCAAAGGATCGGGTGTCGAACACAAAACTGCATTACAAGCGATTTTCTGCGCGGCACGCAATCCCGCCGAGAGGGTGTCGTAGTAGTGGCAGGACGACTCCTCCTGCTGCGCCTCCTTCTCAGCCGAGTCGAGGTCCGCCTGTTTACAGATGATTTGGTGAGGGGACGCTCCCTCATCCCTCCTCCCCGCCCGAAGCCCGCCTGCAGCTTGGTGAGCTCGCTATCGAAGCCCGCCTATCCCCATCCTCACAGGTGAAAGGGCGCTTCGCCACTCTGGGGGGGTTGTCCAACCTCGCCTTGATGTTGTCGTACACGCCCTTCTTCTCGAGATACTCCGCCTAGCCAGGGCTGGGACGTGGGGACCGCCGCCTTCAAACAACTCCCCTCGGGGCGTTCTCGCACCTCGATCTCGCCGTGCTGTGCGCGCAGCGTGCGCAACGACTTGATCTGCGGCGCGAGGCGCGTCTTGTTGTCCTTGATCTGCCTGTTGATCTCCTCAACCACCTGCGAGATCTCCTCGAGCGTCTTGCCCTTGGCGCTGTCAACCTCCGCCTTGAGCTGCTCCGCCTGCCGCAGTTGCTCCTCCGTCTGCGCAAAGCCCGCCACGCCACGTTTGGCCTGGGCCGAAGAGAGGCGCCCGTGGGGACCCCGCAATTCCCTTCCCCCCCTCGGAGGGCCGGACTGAGGCGTCGAGGGCCCCACTCTTTCCTTCGCATAGCGGCCACTCTTCGGATCGCTGGTCGAGCGACCCGGGGGATGCCCCGCGCGCCTGACCCAGGCGCGAAAACAAATCTGCGAGGCGTGGCCGCTCATGCGGCCCGATGGGGAGGAACTGGGCGGACTACGGGGATCGGCTTCTTACACCATGGGAACGTCGTGGGAATTTGGGGTTCATCACACCTCTGATGCTGGCCGCTGCGCACGGCCATGCCGGCTGCGTGGAGGCGCTGGTGGAGGCCGACCCGCACGAGAGGCATCTGCTGCTGCGCACAGACAGCTCCCGCCCTTTGACCGCGCGCGACCTCGCGGGCATATACGGCCACCCCGCCATCGCGTCGCGGCTGGGCGGCGCCATGGAAGCGGCTGGCGAGGCTGGCGGCGGCGCCGCTCCTGCGCCATCTGTCACGAGGCCTTCCCCTCGCGGAGGGCTTTCTTCCGCCATCTGCAGGCATGCCGCTCGACGCCATGCTCGGCAGCAGGTGGCGACGAGTAGGCCCCGGCCACGCCTAGGGCCGGGTTTGTCTCACGGAGAAGCTGATGAGCATCAGCAGATTTGGGATCGTACTTATTAGCGGCTTCCCCAGACTCCACGCCCCATCGCCCCTCCACTGGACGCTCCACCCTCCACGCTCCACTCGCAGTGTCCAGCTCTCGCCACTTTTGCTGCTCTCTCTACACAGTCACACGCCCTACTGCGCGCTTGCCAGATATGCCTACTCCTTTGTTGTGGCCGGGTGTGAACCGGTAACCCCAAGCTCAAACCCGGCTCGAGGGGGCGCAAACCGAAAAATCAAATGTCCGACGAGTATCAAATTTGCGTATCAAATGTCAGTTCACAATTGGGCCCCCATGGAGGTCGCTCCTAGAGCCGTATGGCGCGCAATTCACGGGCTGCGTCGGGCGCGCCTTGCAGCGAGTAAAGCCGTAGGCGACCTGAATGTTGGACCCTGTGGGGTTGCGCGCCGCCTGCGTCGCAGCCTCCAGGCCCTCCATCACGAACATGGCGTTCTTGGCCCTGCGAGCCGCGGCCTTTGCCGCAAGTTGCTCCTTGGTGAGCTCCTTTTTCTTCGGCGCGGTTCGCTCGATGTACGAGCGCTCCGCCGCCTGCACACCGACTCGCGGTCGCCCGCGGAGCCTTCTCGTGCTTCAGGTCGACCTCGATGGTCGCGTAGCCAGGCTTTATCACCCTGACACAAGACGCACCGAACAACTTTGCGACACTCACTGCGTCCTCCAGTTGCGCGCGATCGGAGCGATTCCAGGGTCCGCTGCGCCTCCCCGGCAGCACGACGGTGGCCGGCGCTTGCCGCTTGCGCGCCAGCCCCGTCCGCCGGTTCCGCGGCCGCGGTCCCTGTCATAGAGCCGTAGCTACGCGCGCCATTACGGCTTAAGCGTTTAGGCGACGTGCCAAAAAAGATCAACCGACCTTGTCGTAATGCAGGAGGGAGATCGCGCGCTCGCCTTTGAGCGCGGCTGCCGTCTCGATTGGGTGGTCGGCGGCATCGCCAAAAGCTCTCACCAACCACCGTGGTCCATGCGGGACACCGACACGAGACCGCGACTCGAAACGAAGCACGACGCCAAATGTGTCAAGACAACGGGCAGGGCGCCAGGGGAGAAACCTCCCAGCGTACACGGGCGCCCAGCCGTTCCTTCGTGCCCCCCCTCGGGACTCCGCCCGGCGGCCAGCCTCTGTCACTGGCCAAAGGTCGAGCCGGCGCCTCGCACCACGGCGGCGGGCTTGAGCGACGGCTTGCTGTCGCGCGGCGAGGCGAAGCCCTCGTCGGCCAGCTTCATCATCATGTCCGAGTTGACGATCAGCAGCTGGTTCATCTCGCGGTCCCGCTCGGCGACGCGCGCGCGCAGCTCGTTGACCTCGAGGCGGAAGGGGGGGGGGGGGGGGGGCTACTTGTGAGTCCGGGCTCGGTAGCTGCAGTGGGCAGGGAGGAGGGCACAAATATGTCACCTCGAGGAAGAGCGCGAGCTGCTCCTCCTTGGCCTGCGAGAGGTCGCGCTGGCAGACGGCGAGCGCGTCGCGCAGCTCGGCGTTCTCCTCCTCGAGCAAGTCGAGCTCCTCCTCGTACTCGCCGCACTTCTCCTGGAGCTCGTAGTTCTCCTCCTCGAAGTCGTCCCGCTCCTGGATCGCCTCGTCCCGCTCCGCCCGCATCTCGTCCAGCTGCTCCTCGTCGCCGACCGACGAGTCGTCGAAGGGGATGCGGGTGGGGAAGCCGGCCTGCGAGACCCGCACCGCCTCGAGCACCGCACAGCAGCGGAGCTGCGCTAGCGCCACCGCGGGCCAGAGCACGAACGGGCCCCGCACTTCGTTGGGCTTGATGCACCTCACAAAGTGGCTCTGCGTGGCGCCGAGCGTGCCGACGAGCGAGGCAATGGACCCGCGGAACTGAGACCCCACCGACACGAACTGCGTCGCCTGCTTCTTGCCGCCGCCACCGATCCCGCCGCCCCCCCCGCCGCAGGCGCGGCGCGAGTGGCTCACTCTACGTGCGGGCCCCTCGTTCACGTTCGTGGCGGTGGGCTTGCCGGCCGCCGCCGCGCCGCCGTCGCCCGAAGGGGCCTGCTGCCGCCGCTGCTCCGCCGCCTCGGAGAAGAGCTGCGCTACAAAGGGCGAGGCCGAGGCGCGCATGGTCGACGGTAGCTCCGCGAAGAGTGCGTCCTTGTTCTTGGAGAGGAAGCCGGCCACCGAGTACGTGACGCGGCCTCCGAAGTGGCCAATCGTGAAGGCGCGGTCGGCGCCGATGCGGGGCGTGCCTGCGAAAGGGGCCCGAGACGGCTCAGAGACCAGTCCGAGAGGGCTCCGAGAAGGTTCCGAGGAGGCGATGCGCGGCGTGCCGTATGACGCATGCCCGTCGAAGGAAGAGTGCAGCGCGGCCGTCAGCGACGCGTCGGTCGCGCCCGCCTGCAGACACTGGTCATCGAGGACGGCGAGCACGGAGAGGGGCTTGCCTTCGAGCAGCGCGATGGTGGCCGCGTTGTCGGTGTACTCGACCCGGTCCACCGCGAGCCCCTCGCGCAGGTACTCTGCCTGCAGCAGCGTGATTGCCGCCGCAGTGAAGTGCGCCTGCAGGACATGTCTCGGACACGTCGTGGACGTGTCCTGGACGGTGATGGCCGCCGCAGTGAAGTGCGCCTGCAGCTTCTCGTTCGCGTAGTTGATCAGCAGCTGCTCGAAGCCGTTGGTGGCGAAGATCTCCGAGCCAAAGATGTCGAGGATGCCGATCCCTGCCGAGGAGGCCGCCGCCGCCCCGCGGCCACTTCCCTGCCCGACGGCGGCGAGAGAGCGGTTGAGGGCAAAGATGATGTGGTCGAAGAGGCGCTCGTACAGCGCCTTGGCGAGAGCGTCGCGCGAGGCGCGCGCCTCGGGCAGCTTCTTGCAGATGACCATCTCCTCGCCGCCGGCCGAGATGGTCCTCGAGTTGAGCGCCGTCAGCAGCTCCGCGTCGCCGCAGCCCAGCAGCCTCGCCGCAAGCCGTAGCGCCGCCACCGCCCCCTCCCCGTCGATCTCGAGCGAGCCAGGCGGCCCTGCGGGGGCGCCGGCGAGCGGCGGAGCGGCGGCGGCGCGGCCTCCCGCCACGCCTCCGCCCTTGCCCTCCTCCTCCGCGGGCTCGCGGAACTCGATGTCGCCTGTTCACAGCAGCAGGTGTGAAGAGACGCCGTTCACACCTCCTCCTCCGCCGGCTCGCGGAACTCGATGTCGCCAAGAGTGAGCACCGCAGCCACCACCGCCCACACCGCCTCGGCGGAGCCCGCGGCCGCGTCGCCGCCGCCGCCGTCGTAAATGGCGGTCAGCGCGGCGTTGGTCGCCTCGAACTCCGCCGCATCGTCCACGCCGTCGACGAGGAGGCAGCCTCCGGCACTCAGATAGCGGTACGTGCCCGCGCCGCGCAGCCCCAGCCGCACGGCGAGGTCTGCGGCGGGCGTGCCTGCCCTTGCGCGGCAGCAGGAGGCGAGCTGGTACGGCGCGTGGTACGACCGCTCGTCCGCCTCGGGCGAGACGACGCGCGACTTTTCGAGAAGGAAGCGAGAGATCGACCCGCCGGTCAGGGCGCCCGTCGGAGAGAAGCGAAGCTGCAGCAGCTTGCCGAAGCGGGACGAGTTGTGGTTGCGCGTGGTCTTTGCGTTCCCGAACGCCTCGAGCAGCACGTTGGACGCGTCGAGCTCCGCCTGCAGCACCTCGCCCACCTTGGTCGTGCCTCCTCCGCCACCCTTGCCCGCCGCGGACGCGGCAGAGATGAAGAAGGACAGGATGATCTTGGCGCTCTCCGTCTTCCCAGCGCCAGACTCGCCGTTGATCACGACCGACTGGGAGCGGCCGCGCGCCGCCATGTCGTAGTACGCCGCGCCCGCCACCTGGTACAGGTGCGGCGGCAGAGCAGGCCCGTCCCGCTCTGCGGCAGCGGCGGCCGCGGCGGCGGCGGACTGGTACGAGCGCATCGTCGCGGCGTCATAGAGGCCAGCGACCTTGGTGAAGGGGTTGATCGCGACGAGGACGGGCCCGGCGCGCGTGTAGATCGAGCGCGCCGCGTACCGCGCCATCACCACCCGCAGCAGCGAAGGCTCGTTGAGGTGAGACAGCGCGCCGACGTCATCCACGCCGTCGAGCGTCTCGGGGTTGGCCGGCACGAGGGCGGCGGGCTTGACCCAGACAGGCTTGGCGCCCACGTCGCCGCCCTCCACCAGGCTGACCAGCACCATGTCCGGCGACGGAGGAGCGGCGTCCTCTGGCCGGCGGCGCTGCACGACGCCGAGCGTGAAAGGAAGCGCCTCGTCGTCGTCCTCTGGCGGCGCTCCGGCGGGCGTCTCGCTGATTGGCACCCAGACGCGGGCGCCGGGAGCGGTCACGTCGCCGTCGGCGGCGACGGGAGCTGCCATTGGGGGAGGCTGGGGACAGGAAGAAAGCGGCGGTCGGCTGTGGACGCGCCGTGGCGGCGGCTAACTAACTTGGCTCTGCGCGTTCACAGCCTTGTTATCAAAGAGATATATTTCCAATTTCGTGCACAAAGAGCACAAAGGTGGCACCCTCGGCCAGCTGAAGCTCTCGACTCGTCGACCGAGCTCTGGACGATGCCGACCTCAAACCACCAGCGCCAGCAACGACGTGCCGCGGCTCGCCGCGCCGCTGTTGCGACCGACGACGTGCCCGACGCCGTCCCGCGGCCGAAAGGAAGAGGCCCGCGCAACCACTTCTGGGACCCGCGGCCGCCGGGCGTGCGGCGGCACAACGAGTCGAACGAACCGAACCAGCGCAGAGCGGCGCGTCTCGCGAGCGCCCGCGGCCGCCACGCCGACGCCGTCCGCGGCCGACGGTGGTCGCGAATCAACGCGGCGCGGTGCAACGAGGCCAAGTCCTTCCAGGCTCCCGCCAGCAGCGCCTCGTGGCGTGGGCTGCACGGCCCTTCGAGACGGCCCGGGGGGCGGTGAGAGACCTCTCCCGCCGGCATGGCGCACTATATCACCCGTAGAGGCCTCTCTATAGTCGCCTTTTGGCACCTCCTCTCTCCACGCCGCCGATTAGACCTCGCCGCATCGCATCGCCCCCTTCCCTGCCCCGTCGCCCTCCTGAGCTCTCCCTCCTTCGCTCCAGCCATGCACAGGACGGCTGGACCATTGGCCCGCGTGCCAGGCGTCCGGGACGGCCGGGTATCGGCTCCGTACTTTGAGCCCTCTTGGGCCACCCTCGCGTCCACCGGCCGGCAGAGCACCGCTTGGGCGACTCAGACGGCCCGCCCGACCAGCGCGTTCGATCGTGCCGCCCCCACAGCGTCAGTGGCGTGCGTGGGGTGGCAGGCGGCGTCCGCGCAGCCCCTCGTGGGGGTGCCCACCGCTCTCCTCTCACCCCTCCCCCCCGCCCGTGGCACCCCACACACTCGTCCCTCCTCAGGGGCGCAAGGCGGCATGGCACGTTCAGCGCTTGCCTCGGCCCACCTCGCCTTCACGCCGCCACCGCGACCAAGGAGGTGGCCTCGGCGGCCCAGATGAAGCCCGTGCGGCTCGTTTGGGAGCCGCATGCCGTCCCTCTCTCGCCGGCGCTGCTCACCACGCCCAAGCCTACGCCGAGGAACCCGTCGCGCCCGTCGCTCACGAGCTGGTGGCTCGCATCGCGCCCTGCCCACGATCAAATTCGAGACGACCAACATCCGACCACAAAAAAGGTCCGCGCGTGCTGCGCGGGCCGGCGAGCGACTAGCGAGCCAACCTGCTAGTGAGAAGAAAATACGTCCACTGGCGCTGTGCGCTGGTCTGTGAGAGGTTGTTCACACTTTGGTTTTGTCTAGGCATCCTTCTTTTTTTTGAGCGCCTTCGTTGTTAATAAGAAAATGGATGGGCTCCTTGTCGCCGCAAAAGAACCAACTCTCTATCGCACAACATAGGCACTTACCAGATCTTCACGCGAGCTGCACGCCTCGGGTCGCCCTCTCGCCGCCGCCCCGCCCAAGCTCCCGCCGTGACCTCAATCCCGCGACCACGCCTCGATCTTCTTGGGCAGTAGCTGGTTCGACAGGTCCTCTCCGTGGCCTAGGCAGCCGTGCTCGCCCTTGCCCCAGGCAAAGACAGCGCCATCCGTGGTGCGGGCAAGGCTGTGCCATGTTCCAGCCGACACGGAGTTGACGCGCTGGCCAGCCAAGGCCTCGATCTTCTTTGGCAGCAGCTGGCGCTGCTCGTTGCCGTGGCCCAGCTGGGCGAAACCTCCCCCGCCCCAGCTCCAGATGGCTCCGTCAGCGGTGATTGCCAGACTGTGCTGCCACCCAGCCGACACAGCGATCACGCGCCGCCCCGCCAAGGCCTCGATCTTCTTCGGCAGCAGCTGGTTTTGCTCGTCGCCGTGGCCTAACCGGCCCTGGCCTCCATTGCCCCAGCTCCAGACGGCACCGTCGGCGGTGACGGCGACGCTGTGGGATGCTCCTGCCGACACAGCGACGACGCGCCTGCCAGCCAAGGCCTCGACCTCCTTGGGCAGCAGCTGGCTGTACTGGTCGCCGTGGCCCAACTGGCCTTCGTCTCCGTCGCCCCAGCTCCAGACAGCGCCAGCGACGGTGAGGGCGAGGCTGTGGTTGTCTCCTGCCGACACAGCGACGACGCGCCTGCCAGCCAAGGCCTCGACCTCCTTGGGCAGCAGCTGGCTGTACTGGTCGCCGTGGCCCAACTGGCCTTCGTCTCCGTCGCCCCAGCTCCAGACAGCGCCAGCGGCGGTGAGGGCGAGGCTGTGGCTGCCTCCAGCCGACACAGCGAAGACGCGCTGGCCAGCCAAGGCCTCGATCTTCTTGGGCAGCCACTCGGTCAGCGCGTCGCCGTGGCCCAACTGGCCTCCCTCGCCCCAGCTCCAGACAGCGCCGTTGGCGGCGAGGGCGAGGTTGTGCCATGTTCCAGCCGACACACTCACAGCGCGCTCAACGCCCAGCGTCGAAGGGAGGCGGGTCGGCGTGTTGAGCCGCGTCACACCCTCGCCGTGCCCGAGTAGTCCCGGCTGCCAGCTGTTAGCCTTGCCGCACGACGAGAGCCGCCCCTCGCCGTCGATGAAGAGGCTGTGAGTTTGTCTGCCTGCCGCCGCCCTCACCGGCGGGTTGGACTCGCACAGCAGCGCCGAATAGCACAGCCACCGCACGGCGCAGCCCTCGCCCTCTGGCAGCGCCGGCAGCTCGTAGCCGCGCTCTTGCGCCCACAAGCGGATGGCCTCCACCGCAAGCGAGGCGTGGAAGAGCAGCGAGACGGCCGCGACGCGAGCGATGTCGGCGGGGTCGCAGCGAGAGAGGACGCGCTCGAGGAGCTCCGTGGGGAGGTCGAGGAGGCGGGCGGGCGGCGGCGTGTCTGGATAGGGGGTTGCGGTGGCGGCGGTGGCGAGGCGGCGCGAGCGGCGGCGCGGCGGGGCAGACATCGCGAGAAAAAGAATTTCGTCGGCGCAGAACAGCCTCGCGAGCTTGGAAAACAAGAGAAAACGCATTTCGCCTCTTTCCACTCGACCCTGGCCTCTCGCTCGCTGCAACATTGCCACCGCCATGGCCCTCGTGGCCGCTGCCCTCGCTCGCCTGCCCGCCTCCGCCGCAGCGCTCTCGCTTCCGGCGGCGTCCGCGGCGCGCGCACCCGTCGCGTACCGCTGCCCATCGTGCGGCGACCCGCTCCTCCCGACCTCCTCCGGCTCCCTCCGCTGCTGCAATGGGCACTCGGTCGACGCGGCGCGCGAGGGCCACCACCACCTTCTTCGGCGGCCGCTCTCTTCAAAGGTGGCCGAGGAGGCGGACCAGGTCGCGCGAGCCGCCAGAGCTTTCCACGACGGCGGCAGCTTTGACGCGGCCGCCGACGCAATCGCGGCCGAGGTGGTGCGAGCGCTCCTCGACGGCCCGCAGCCCGCCGCGGGGCGGGGCGCACGGTGCGAACTGCTCGCCGCTGGCTGCGGCGATGGCCTCATCCTCCGCCGCATCGAGAGAGCGTTGCGGCAGAGAGGGAGCGATTTGGGCGGCGGCGGCGGCGACGGCAGCAGCAGCTGCGGCGGCGACGGCGGCGGCGGCGGCGGCGACGGCGTGTGCAGCCCGGCGGTTGGATTGTGGGGCGTGGACACCGCCAAGCGGGCGGTCAAGGCCGCGGCGAAGCGGCAGCCCTCCGCGCGCTTCGCCGTCGCGTCGCCGCACGCCCTTCCCTTCTCCGATGGCTGCTTCGACCTGGCGGCTGCCCTCGGCCTGCGCCGGCGGAGCCTGAGGGCGTGAACGGCGCCTCTCCACCCGAATGGCTGCGAACAGGTGCTGTCTGCCTTTGCGCCGGCGCGGATGGGAGAGGCGTCGCTCACCGGTTCATGACTTGGCTCGCTGAGGGCGGAGGAGTGTCGAGATGACTAGGCGCCGCGGGACGAGATGTGCCGCTCGCTCGAGCTGCGCGAGACGGTACGCGAGATCGGTCGAGATTAGGCGCCGCGGGACGAGATGTGCCGCTCGCTCGAGCTGCGCGAGACGGTACGCGAGATCGGTCGAGATTAGGCGCCGTGGGACGAGATGTGCCGTGTGCTGCGGCCGGGCGGCGCCGTCGTCGTGTCGCGCGGAGGCGCCGCGCCATCAGAGGGAGCTGCGCCAGCTCCGTTCATGAATGTGGATGCCGAGATGGTGCCTGTGGATCAGGTGCCGCGCCATCGGAGCTGCGCCTACGTCCGTTGAGGAAGGACTGACGGCCAGGTGGTGGACGGGTCAGGTCCGCGCCATCTGCGAGAGCTGCGTGCGCTGGCGGGCGCACCGGTCTACTCGGAGCCCAAGCAGGTGAAAGCCAGTCTTTACCCACGCACGCACGCACGCACGCACACGCGTGCGCGCGCACACACACACACGCACACACACGCACACATGCACACAACACCGCTCTCCCACGCACTGGGCCTCGCACTTTCAATGCGCGGCTCCTGTCTTCAGACCGGGGGGGGGGGGGGGTTGCTGGTGCCCCGCCGCCCTCGTGCGCGTGCGGAGACGGTGCGGCCAACGCCCCCTCCCCTCAGGTCTCCGCCCAACGTCCCCTTCCCCTCAGGTCTCCGCCGGCCAGGGCGAAAAGTACACCCGCCTCGAGCTGCAGAGGAGGTACCGCGGAGACGCGCTCGAGGCGCTCTGCGGGATGACGCCATTCTGCCGCAAGGCGCCGCGCGAGCGCAAGGCCGCGCTGCGCCGCGCCGCCGCCGCCGACGCCGCCGCCGATGCCGCCGGTGGCGGCGCCGGTGGCGGCGCCGATGGCGGCGGCGGGCTGGACGTCACTTTGGACGTGATCACATCGACGCATCGGGTGTGGCTGGGCACGGGGGGCTTTGCGGAGTGTCCGGAGGCGCTGTACTGAGCACATGCCTGTTGCGCTAGCTACTAAATGTATGATCTCATCACATAAGACGGGCGCCCAGGGCGAAAAAAAAGGTGGCAGAACGAACGAGAAGACCCATTCTGACCCAATACCCGGCTAGTTCGAGGCGGCGCGATACGAGGGCGCGATACGAGTATACAGAGAGCGGCAAAGCGGACAAGCGAGTTTCTGAGCCACCCGCCTGTTCGCCTTCGACGCCTCACGTGTTGAGGTTGCTAAACACAGACGGCGGCGGTGGCGGGCCACTGGCGGCGCCGGCAAAGAAGTAGTAGTAGATGAGCGGGCCCACGGCAACCAGCATGAGCATGATCCCTCCCGCCACATCAGTCGCCTCGCGCTCCTCTGGCGTCGCCTCGCGTGCCTTGGCCTTGCTGTACCGAAGATACGTGTCTGCCGTGTCGACCAGACCACCAAGGCCCTTTCTCGGCGGCGCCGGCTTTGCGGTGGCCCTCTCCCTTCCGTCGCGCTCGCGCGAGGACTTCTTCGCCATGATATGTGTCGCGCGTCCGACTCGACTGGGCTGCTTGCCGATCGTGGAGGGCGAACGACGGCAAATTAGGCGCGGGGCGTGCGGCTAGCTTGGGCTTGAAAAGAGAAATAAGACGGGGAAATTCGCCAACCGTAGTAGGTGGCGGGACGGTTGTGGAGCGAAGTGGCAGTAGCCAGCCTCAAGCATCGATGGGATAATAAGATGAGATTACCAGACGAGAACGGGGGGAAGGACAGGCGGGCGACATTTGACGACGTCGGGGATTACAATGTGACGACCAAAACGATCTTGGGGGCCAGGGTGAGACAACAGGTCGGGGTGCCACATGGGGCACACCACAGGCGTATTCTAGAGGGGGAAAAGAAACGGGGAATGAGGGGCCCCGCCACGAGAAGTGCGTTCTGGGGCTGAGCCCTGGCTGTCAGGCTGTCAGGTGCTGTCAGGTGATCTGTCGGGCTGTCGGGCAGCTGTCAGGCAGCTGTCAGGTGCCTCTGTCAGACCAGCTGTCAGGTGCTGTCAGTGCTGTCGGGTGCTGTCGGGTGCATGTCTGACAGGCGAGGGGTTCTGTAGCTGTCCGGTGCTGTCGGAGCTGTCGGGTGTTGCTGTCAGACGCTGTCGGAGCTGTCAGAGCTGTCAGGCTGCTGCTGCTGTCAGACGGTGGGCTGTTGCTGTCAGGTGCTGTCAGGTGGTGCTGTCGGGGTGCTGTCAGGCTGTGACACACACCAGCCACACTTATGACACTATCAAGAGGAGACCAGCAGGACTCTACTACACATACATACTCTAGCCTTCTACTCTGCCGCGGTTCCCACCATCTTTTTCATGTTGGACGTCACCATCTTCTTGTCTGCCGCACTGAGAGAATAGCAGAGAGGCAGGGTGGAGTGCTTCTTCAGGTACACCTTGCTGATGATCTGGTAGTTGCTGGTCCAGCGGAAGGCCTCCCCATCGTTGTCGCTCGTCAGCTTGTAGTACTTGCACGCTCTGTTCTGGTAGCGCGGGCCGTCTGGGGGGGTCCCGTCACCCTTCGGAGCTCGGCGAAGCATTACCGAGTGTTGACTGCGGCCGTCCCCTTGTCTTTGCACCTGTCTCTTGAGCACTTGCGCACCGGATAGGGTCGATTCCACCTGGTACGGGACCCCTCGATTGCACCTGATGCTACAGAGGGCCCCAGAGCAAACGTGGGAGCCCATCGCAAAAGGGGCGGAAAGCTCGCGACGATATGTGTCCGCTCCCGCCCGGGCGGAGTGCCAAGAGACAAACAGGCAAGGTGCCAAGAGACAAACAACAGCACAACAACACAGACAGGCGACCCTCTATAAATTCTATGGAAAGCCCCCAAAAGAAAACAATACGTGGACAGCGCCGACAATCATGCCGTTGGCACAGAGGGGGACAGCCGCCTTTGGCCGCATGCTGCGTTGGCTACTGCTGCTCTTCGTCGCCGACACCAACGCGTTCTCGACGCTACCACCGCCGACGAGCAAGATCCCGAACCCTTGCTATCCGCCCGGCGCGCCGGTCGACCCGAGCCCGGACTGCAAGGCACGTCGTCCCGACTCCTGAGCATGAGAGTCGGACGCCGGCCAAGTCATTCGGCAAACTCCCCGTAGGTTGGAAACCAGATTTACAAAGGCTACACGTCCGCAAACTGCGAATATGACAACGGCTCGCCGAAAAATCTCCCATTCGACGAGGTCGCAACCGGCAACTTCAGCCAGTGCCTGATGCTCGCCAAACAGGCGTGGCTTCTGTCTCTCTCACGTGTCTCTCTTGTTAGACCCAAAGGTCGGCGCTTCGACCAACTAGGCCACCTTTTGCGCAAAAGGTGGCCTAGTTGGTCGAAGCGCCGACCTTTAGGTCTAACATCTCTCACGGAGCCGTCTGACCTGCCTCACATGACGCACGCCGTGTCAGGTTGTCGACCTGAGCTTCGTTTGTTTGCAGCAGTCCTGTGAGGTGGGCATCTCGGGAGGCTACCACGCCGCCCGTCCAAGCGCCTTCTACACCGGCTCCCTGAAGTATCTTGAGCCATTCTACTCCGCCACCAAGCATGGAGGATGGACCGGAACAGTGAAGGATGCGAAGGAGGAGCTCGAGAAGACAGGCCATCAGGAATGCTCCAAGACCAGCCACCGCAGGCTCGACTCCTCAGTCTTCGAGGAACTTGCTGAGCTCGACGACTTCAAGGCGATGCAGTCTGGAGCGGCCGGTACTGACCCCGTCCCTCCCTCCCCCGGCTACGCGTTTCTGAACTGCTGGGCAACTGCCTACTTCACCGTTCTCCTCGATACGTGGCTCGGCGACGAAACAACGATCGTCGTCTTCGATGACTACGTCAAAAACACAAGCGTCGAATGGCGGGACGCAGCAATGGCTGGGCGCGTCGACAACGGCGCCGCTGGCAGCCCGGCCGTCGTGGTTGACTGTGGCAGCAGCGGCTCGCGTCCAACCATCTTCAACACGACAGCGGGCGCCTGGCCGATCGCCATCGATGTCGACGATGCCATCTTGTCGAAGAAGACGCCGGGCATCTCCACGCAGGCCACGACCTGCAACAGGACGCTCAAGGCTTGCTATGAGGACTACTTCAAAGACATGATCCCCCAGCTCAAATCCGAGCTCCCGAAGTTGTTCCCCGGATCTGACGTTTACGACGTCCCCATCTACCTGCTCGCAACGGCCACTGGCGTTGTGATCCCTCTCCACGTACCCACCCCCCCAACACTTTAGCGCGCCACGTTTTTGCCGAGTAGGCCGGCATGCGCCTCAAGAATGACACCGAGGACGAGCAAATCTGGGACGCGGTGAAAGCGGTTTGGGCCGACAATGGCATGCGGCTCAAGGAAGCAATGACGATTCCTGGCGATACTGAGGGCATCTACGGTCAGTTAACCTTGTAATGGACCTCACACCACACGCCTCCCACCGCCCTTCCCACACATCTCTCCTCGTCCGTTCCGTTCTCCTCGCAGGCTGGCAGGCGTTGAATTACGCTCTTTCCTCGGGCGCGAACGACACGGCAGGCTGGATCGACATCGGAGGGGCGAGCACCCAGATCACGTATGTTGCAACACATCCGCGCGTGCTTGAGCACGGCTACCCCAATACCCCTCTGAACCCAAGCGCCATCCCCGCAAAGCCAATGAAGCAGCTCTTCTCGCGGTCGTACATGCGCCACGGGCAGGACCAGGCGCGATGGATGATGCACTTGATGCTGAAGGCGGCCGACCCTTTTGGTGCTGGGCAGAGCGGGGGTGTCACAGGTGGATCGGATCGTGGGGTGGCGCGCAAGAACCCCCATATCCATATCGTCGGCGGGGTGGCGCTGCCCCCATAGCGTGGGTGGTCCATATCGTCGGCGGGGGTGGCGCTGCCATATCCATAGCGCGCAAGAACGAGGCCCCCCTCGTCCGAAGAGATGTGCAGGTTGATGCTTGGAGAATCCTCCCATCTCTCCCATCTCTCCCATCTCCACATCATTCTTCTCAGGTCATACTGACTGGGTTTCTCGCATGAAGTGTACCTGTGTTAGTGCCAGTGCGCGCCAGTCCGTGCCCGTGTCGTGCGAGGGAGCTTTGTTCTTTATGTTGTAAAATTCTTCTGACTTCTCGCAATCGTGTCACTGATCAAACGGTCTGCCTGGTCGAAATAGGGGCACACACAAGTCACAACAGTCTCTCTCACAACACACAAGCAAGTAAGTTCTAAGTAAGCAAGTGCGCTGAATGAAGGAATGAACCACACACCACAAATACGTCAATAAAAAGAATTTTAAAACCGCCGGCTCGCGCTTAATCACCACTGACAGGTTAGGCCTAGCGGGCCCTTGATTTTACACCTCAGTGCGCAGCATTTTTCGAGCAAATTCCTCCTTTGGAGCTACTTGAGCCTTGAGACTGGTCAGATTCTCCAAGACATTGGACTTTCAGCCACGATGTTACCTTTCGAAATCGGCTCTCTGGCGGCTACTTCTAGCCCACGAACTGCTGGGTGGTGCCCACCACATGCTGGGGGGCTGGGGGGGGGCTCCCTGGAAGCGATGTCCCTGGATGCTCGTACTCGCTTAGTGTGGGTAAACCATAAAAGTAGGTTTGAATTCGTCCACGTAAGGCTTGGTGAGTGGTTGGGGTGGCCTCAGGCATCCCCAAGGGAGCCTCTGCGGTGCCACATAAGCAGCTTAGTGATTGTTGAGACTTTAAAGTGTATTCGTTTGAAGAAACGCAAACAGGACAGACGCTACTATGCTCTATGGTCACCAGTAAACCATAATTCGACTTTGAGGGATCATATCTCAAAAGGCTGGGTGAGAGCATAGCATTATTGTTGTATATTAGGCCGCATAAGGTCAAACTCGACCCCACAAGCATCAAGAACCCGATGCTCCCGCTCGACTGTGCCGGCACACTGCCTCCTCGCGCACGCTGCTAGCAGGCCGTTGCGGCCCGTGGTGCACCAGAGAGAGAGGTCGACACGTTGCCCCCGCCGGCGAGTCCGCGCGGCGCAGGCCGGCCAGAAGGTGTGTGGTGGCGGCACCGTGGCAGGATTGCGGAGAAGAGCTCGCCGAACGCGAGCAGCAGATGGCCAAAGTGTGCCAGCGCGAGAGCCTCGCGAGCGGGCGCAGAAGGAGCTCGCCGTGACACGATGCCGGGCGGTGGTGGTGCTCTGGCGGCTGTGCACAGTGGGTAAGGTCAGGCTGCAGCAGGGCAGCACGATGGTAGTGCCCTGCTGCAGCCTGGCCTGACATGCACAGGGCGAACAGAGACACTACTATCGTCCGGCGCTCGTCGTCGAATCTGGGCCAACTTCGACCGCCGCCACAGCTCGCCACGAGCACGCAGCGACAAAATGTTGACTGTACGGAAGTTGAGGCTGGTCGAGAGGAAAAGGCTGCCGTGCGAGCCGGCAGCAGGCTGGCTCGTCGTGGACTGCGGCCGGGACTTTTATGGGTTTCTCTGTTGGTGAACCTTCTTTTTTTTTTACCCAAAAGCTAGGCTACACAACGCCCTCTATGTTGGGTCAAGGCGGGAGCTAGGCTACACAACGCCCTCTATTGAACCTTCTTTGCTAGACCGAACGTGCACGCTACTATGGTTTACCCACATTAAGCGAGTAGGAACCGTTCGTCCTTTGTCCGAGCAAACGCGCGCCCGATCACCCCGTTGAGCACGTGTGCAGGGTATCCGAGCGCAATGCAGCTGGCGAGATTGGCTGCCGTTCTCTTGAGCGCCCTCTTCATGCTCTGCTCGGCCGACAAGCACAAACCTGCGTCTGACGAGAAGCCCCATGTTCCCCACCGCAAGCCCCAAACCTACGGATTTTGGCGCCAGAACACCGGCTCCGTCCAGTACCGTGCGACACAAACGAGGGACGTTGACTACGACCCTGGTGACGACGTGATCCCACTCCTGACGGCGCTACGCGCGGCCCATGAGCGACGAAGAGAACCACCCATCATCGACCGACGCGACGAGGTTTTGGGAGCGCACGACCGGCAAGCCCGTTACAATGGGAGCGTAGCAGCTCAGCTCCGCACAAACCACAATCTGTGGGATGTGCAGTGGCACAAGGTGATTCCCTACCCGCCCGCGAGATACACGCCCTTTGAGATGATGGGCGTCGGAGAGATGATGGGCGTCGGCTTCTGGGGCAACATGTTCCTTATCCGGCCAAACGCCACACAGCACCAGGCGCTCTGGCCGTCCGCGCACCACCGGCGCTTCTCGCTCTCGCGAGGGTGGGAGAACCGCGGGCTGCATGTCTGGCCCACGCCGGGCGCCGCGCCGCTCTGCACCACTTTCGTTGACTTCTTCGATCACGCCTCCGCGCTGTGGATGTACCGGTGCGAAAAGTTTCACATTGTGTCGTGGCTGTGGTCGTCTGCGGCATGCGACCAAGGCTGGCTCTTCTGGGCATTCAACCTGACCGGGCACTCCACCTTTCGCGACCTGCGCGGCTACGGAGCCGATGAGCAGAGGTGCATGCACAGTGCCGACCGATACGTGCACTACGCGGGAATCAACAAGCCGTGGCTGCTAAACCCGAACGCTCGAAAGGGCAACATCGACACGAGGTCTTGGTGGGTGCTCCTCGAGTCGCTGGCCAAGCGCGAGGGGAAGCACCTCATCGACCAGAAGTGCCCTGGGCTGTCGGGGCATTGAATCTGCGAGTGGACTTATGGTGTACTTCATGTATTCCGGTCAACCGACTCTTTGACCTTTGTCGAATTTTCCCCAAAGTTTAAAAGTAAGGCCAAAAAAGAATTAGCCTCAAACGCTCAAGTACACCATCCGGATAGTGTACTTTGGGGAAAATTCGACAGCAGGATAGCACTAGCATATGCGCCTAGTGCGCACTGGGCCCACATTGACAGATGTGACCCGCCCACTCGAGTGCGGCGCCCAGATGCTAGTGCTTGAGAGGACACCACAAACGCGGCACGGCCCGTTTTGGATGTCTGCGGAGATTCTGTCTTAGCACACACAGTGAGTCATTCGGAGTCATTCGATGGCCAGAGTGCGATTGTGTGTGTGCGGGAGTTGGTTTGTTGGGAGGGAGGGGCAGGCTGCTCACCCACGTGCACCGGGCCAGTGCTTGCACTTTGAATGCCGTGGGGCTCCTGCCCGTGTCCGGGTGTGGAGATGCGAGGGTCGCCCCCCCTTGCCCCACCACTTGTGTGTGTGGAGAAATTTACCTTACCTTACCTTACCTCGTGTGTGGGTGTTCGCCGCCTATATGCTCAATCCTGCGGCAAGACGGACATGTTTTGACAATCAAAATCTACCTCAAAATTTGCGGCCGCCCCTCGAAATTTGCTGATCAAAATTTGCGGTGGCCCGGATCGAAACCTGTACTGGCCAATGGACGCCCGTGTACGTCCCTTGGTGTTCCTCTCGCCGTCCGCCAGCGAGACACGCTCTGTTGCTGGCGGCCGCAGTTTTCTGTGACCCACCCACCTCTCCCTTGTGTTTTGTCTGGGGAGGGGCTTTCTCCTGCGGAGTCGTGCGTGCGCAGGGCTCCTCTTTGCTTTCTTCTACTCCCCCCTACTCTATCACATCTCGTTCCCGTCCTAAAGCCGTACCAGAGAAGTGTGCCTGTCTGTGTGTGTTGAGTCCGTCCGTGGCTCGGAGGGAGGCTTCAAGAGGGAAGGAGCGGGGCAACTGGGAATGTCAGAGCCCCTGAGTTGTGAAGAGAGGGGAGGATTTTGCGCTGTCAGAACGCTGTCAGAACGCTGTCAGAACGCTGTCAGAACGCTGTCAGAACGGCGAGGTCTCTGTCAGAACAGGTGCGGGAGCTCCACATCTGTCTAGATTCATCGCAGGCGAGCCGCGTGGAGTAGCCCCGCCGCGCCACGTTCTGCCGCGCCACGTTCTGCCCGAAGCTGCTGCGCGAAGCTGCATGGGCCGCGAGGAAGGACGCGAAGAAGGGGAGGACGATGTGCAGCAGGTGAAAGTTGGGCGCGCGCTCGTCGCCCGTGCGGACACGAAGGATCACGTTCACGCATGCCGACGCGCAAGCGCAGTATCCCACTGCGAGTAGCTTGCGGGTCGGAGGGAGGGCAGAGGGTGGCAGAGCTCCGAAAGCGGCGCCGGTCGCTGTAGCCATCGTGATTACGCAACGCCCAATGCCTGCGAGCTTGTCGAGGTCACGGGCCATCGCTTCCGGCGAGCGGACAAGGACTCTGACAAGACGCAGAGTCGGGGCGCACACGAGAACCAGGGTCATCGCGCGCGCAAGAAAGCGAGGCGAGGCATGTGCCAGGTTGGCGAGGGCCAGCAATCCAAAGCCCGCGGCAGCGAGCAGGCCGGAGGGGTTGGTGGTGTCGAGCTCGGCGAGACGAGCGGCGAACATCACCGCGAGGGCGAGCGACAGCTGGACCGGCTTGTACTGTGCCACGTCCAGACGCAGTGGGATGCGCATGGCCGGCGGCGAAGGCGGCATGGAGGGCGGCGGCACGCTTGCCCCCGGAGTCGGGCGCTTCTGCAGCAGCGGCGGTGTCGCGGAGCCAGAGAGAAGCAAATCGTCGAAGGGGCTGCCGCAGTGGGGCGTCGCCCCTTCTGGGGGTGGCGGCGCCGGGGCGGGAGCGAGCGGCGCCGGCGTGGGAGCGAGTGCGCGCCGCATCTCGTCGATGACCACCTTCATCGGCCACGACAGCGCCGCATGCCCTCCCGCCACCGCTCCATCCCCTCCTTCCGCCGCACAGTCACTCGGCAGACGCGGCGGTGCGAGAGGACGCGCCGGCACACCAATCGCTCTCGCCGCCCACGGGTGCGCGCTCCCCAGCAGCTCCCCGCGCGCGCTCGTGAGCTCCCGGAGGATGGCCACTTTGTGCGCGAGGAGCGCATCCTCTGCCGCGAGCGGCGGGAGGACGCACTGCGTCAGAGGGTAGCCTGCAGGGAGGCCTGCGAGGAGCGGCTGCGCGGGAAAGGGCTCGCTCGGGCCGCCGCGCTCAAGGTCCAAGAGCGGCGGCGCCGAGTTGGCCGGCTGGACGGACATGTTCATGCACTTGCGCGAGCGGCAAATCTTCTTTCGGAGGCCCTTCCCACCAAACTCGACCTTTTCGAGGCACTCCCTGCAATGGCCACAGTTCTGCTTGAGCAAGCAGGCCGCGCACGCCAGCGCGCCCTGCGATTACTGGTAGTCGAGGCTGAGCGCTTGACCATCTCGCCGGCTTCGCCTTCGTGCAGCAAGCGTGCAGTCGGACCCCCGGGGGTACATTGAGCGGTTCGTCCGCGTCGCGCACTCGTCCTAGACTCGTCCCTGCCTGCGGCGAGGAAATGACTCACACCTAGTGGATCCATCCATGGTGAAATACCACCAGTTTCGTACCTCAGATAATTCATACTCTCAGCGGCAGAGAGTCTGCTGTGGACAGCTGACAGGGGTCAGGGCGCCTTAGAATTGTTTCGTTGAGAAGACGGTCATCATTTTTTGAAGACGCTGTGTTGCACTGAGTTGCACTGGGACAGGGTCGATCCGCTTGGTTCGGGGCTTCGGGCCCCCTCGATTGTCCCGCCCTCCCTCGCTGGTGTCAGTGTGTACTTCTACTTGGGCCGCCGCTCACAATTGTGGTTTACATTGTTCATGGACGGTCACTTTGCGCGTCACTGGCGGGGGCGGTGCGTCCCGAGCTGGGCAGCTAGGTGGACGATCGGTTGCGTCATAACCCACTCCACGGGCACGCTGTCGGCCGGCCTCACCCCGTGAACACGTAGCCTCCCGTTTCTGCTGCGTACCACTCAATGGGCGTCTTGCTCGCCAGCCCGTCCCACGCCGGCCAGCCGCCCCGCCTGTCCAGCGCGCACGCCTCGCAGGCGCAGCCCGCCTCGTGCACGCGCTTAATCTTGCCCGCGAAGCGAGGCATCCCGCAGTTGTTGAGGCCGGGGTACTCGTAGGTCAGGATGGTGCCTAGAAGAGAAAGCTGCGCAGGCGAACAAGAGGCAACAGTGTGACGGGGTACTCGTAGTCAGGGTGGTGCCGGTCGGCAGCCTGCGGCTGTGGGCCGAGATGTCGAAGAGCGAGCCTGTTCGCAGCTGGACGTGTGTGAAGAGACGCTGTTCACAGCAGCCCCTGGGTTAGCGGCGTCGAAGAGCGAGCCGTATTCGACGGTCGAGACGACGACGCTGTCCTTGCCCGGCACCTGGGCTCACCGACAGCAATAACTAAGGTCCCATAGATGTCGCGCACCATGCCTCAGGCATCTGCCCTCGCGCCTGTCCGATCACCTTGCACACGCCCGAGTAGAACCGCTTCACCTTGAGCAGCCCCTCCTGCCTGCCGGGCCGGAAGCTCGGCCTAAACAAAGAAACACGCGCAGTAAAACAAAACGCCCGCAAGCAGCAATGGGCCGGCAATCCCAGCCTCGAGTCCCGCAGGATTAGGCCCTCGCCGCCGAGAGCCTCTGCGCGCGTCAGCAGCCTCCCCACCGCCGCCGCATCCTCGCACGGCACCGCCGAGACCACCTACACGCGCGCCGCCGGAAAATCTCGGGCAATCTCCGGCTGACCTCGGGCGATCTCCGAACGATCTCGACCTCGGGTGATCGGGCGATGTTCGGCTGGTCTCCGGGTGCATCTCCGGGCAATCTCCGGCAATCTCGGGGCGATCTCGAGGCGATCTCCAAAGCCCCCGCCTGCACGCGCGCCGTCGGGAAGCCGGCAAGCGCGCGCCGCGCCGCATCGAGCCGCTCCAGCAGCCCGCCGGCGGCAGAGGGCGCGTCGAAGACCTTGAAGGCGATGCTCTCCCAGTGGCCCCGCATGAAGGCGCCGCACTCGTCCCACCTGTTCACAGCGGAAGGTGTGAAGAGACGCCGTTCACACCATCGGCACGGGTGCCCACCCCCCTCGTCTCACCGCCCTCGCCCCGCCCACAGCTCGCCGTCGAGCCGCAAGCCGCACCTGTTCACAGCTGCAGGTGTGAAGAGACGCCGTTCACAGCTCGCCGTCGAGCCGCAAGCCGCACCCGAGCAGCGCGTCTCGCATCTCCGCGTTGCTGCACTTCCACGTGCGCACGCCGCCCTTGGTGCGGAAGCCGCACTCGCCGCCGATGTCTGGCTCCCACATGGCGCGGATGCCGTCGTACTTTTCCATCGCGACGTACCCCTGCAGGTCGATATCCCGCCGCTCCGGCTTCCAGTACCCCCTCCACGCATCCTTGGCCGCCTCGGCAAAGACGTCTCCGCCGCCGCGCTCCTGCGGGCCCGCGTTCTTCCACGAGCTCTCCTAGCGACCTCGAGCAATCTCGAGTAATCTCGGGGGTTCTCGAGTCATCTCGGGCGATCTCGGGTACTCTCGGGTACTCTCGGGTACTCTGGGGTACTCTGGGGGGACTCTCAGTGAGCACACCTTCGCGTCGGGCACGCGGCGAGGGATGGGGCGCGAGGCTGCGGGCTCGAGCGATGCGGCTGCGACGACGACGCACGAGCCGCTGTCGAGATGCACCTGTTCACAGCTGCAGGTGTGAAGAGACGCCGTTCACACTCACAGAGCCGCTGCCGGCCTCCGCAACGCCTTGAAGCTGCCGTCGGCCGCGCCGTCCTCGGCGGCCACGCCCAGCGCGCCCCCCCAGACCGGGTGCGCGTCTGTGGCGACGCGCACGCGCATTCCGCCGAGGAGGGCGTCGCCACCCACCACGTCGGCGGCAAAGGGCTGGCAGACGCCCCAGCGAGGAGGACCGGAGGAGGTCGCGCCATCCCCGGCGGCGGCGGCGGGTGGGGCAGCCGCAGCTGCGGCCGACGAGCCTCCTCCTCCTCCACCACCTCCTCCTCCGCCCCCGCCCCCCCTCCTGCCGCCGATGCCGCCGCCGCCGCCGCCGCCGCCGCCGCCGCCCCTCCCTCCTGGCTGGGGCTGGGACCCGCCGGCCGAAGAGGCGGGGGAGTCGGGCTCGCGGGCTAGCGCCATGGCGTCGGGGTGCTGGTGCCTAGGGAACAAAGAAAGGGTCCGGCACGGCTTCCTTTTAGGCGGCGCCACGCGGGTCGTGGTGGTGGTGCTTGCGCAGCACGTCCGTCCTCGCCCCGTCGGCAGAGAGGATCTTGGAGCACTGCCCGACCCACTCCTGCGCGACGAGATGTGGGGAGATATGGGGAGATGTGGGGAGATATGGGGAGATATGGGGAGGTGTGGGGAGGTGTGGGACCCGCTCCTGCGTGACGAGCCGCGGCCACTTGTCCTTCGGCAGGGTGGCCAGGAAGACCAGATCCTTAGCGCGGCGGGTCGACTCGAGGGAAACGTGCGTCGCCTAATCAGTTGATTAACCCATCTCCAGCTACTTCGGTCAACGGCGGCGGGTCGACTCGAGTGCAGCGTGCGATCGCCTCGTGCACTCCGCCCACCACCGCCCCGCCGCCGCGCCGCACCACCTCCTCCTGCACCTGCTTGCGCAGCCGCGTCGCCACGAGGAGCCGCACGCCGCGGAAGATGGTCTGCCTCGTGCGCGGCTCCTCTGAGCACCACTCCGCCTCCTCCGCCTCCGCCTCCGCCTCCGCCTCCGCCTCCGCCTCCGCCCCCCCCACCCCCGCCCCCGTCCGCTCCCCCCCCCGCGGCTGCGCCCGCCTCTCCGCCCGCCCCGCTGCCGCGGCTGAGTGCGCGGCGGGCGGAGGCGCGGCGATGGCGCAGAGCCCTCCCTGCCCCGGCCCACACGCGCGCTCAAAGGCGGCCACATTGCCCGCATCCGACCCCTTCGGCTCGAGGATGGCAAAGGCAACCTGCGCGAACGCGCCGCGGAACTCGCCCGAGGCGAGCGCCGCGGCGAAGAGGGGCGCCACCTTGTTCACGGCTGGAGGTGAAAAGAGAGATCGCTCACACACCGCGCACCGCGGCGAAGGGGGGGAGGGGGCGAGGTGTCAGGGAGAGAGTCTAAGGGGTGGCCTACCCGATGGCGGTCCGCCCTCCACCCACCTCCCCGCGCGGAGCCGCTCCGGGGCGACCCGAGCGCCCTGCGACCAAACTGCGTCCCTACGATCTTTCAACAGCAGAGAGCAGGGCGGCGCCACCTTGTCGGGCGGGTTGCCAAACGCGCCGCAACCAAAGGCGCCGAGCACGAGGCCATCGCACCTACGTTAGTTGATTACAATCTGAATTGAGACTGCCCCTCAGTTCCTCTCCGAGCTCGAGGCCGTCCGCTCCTCTGCTCTCTCGCCGCGTGCAGCACGGCCCGCAGCCGCGCGCGCACCGTCGCCTCCCACGCCTCCGAGCCCGCGACCAGACTCGAGCGGCCTCGCCCGCCGCGGAGGTTTGGCATCGCCGCAGAGACGACGTCGACGAGGAGGGGCGGGTGCCTGCGCGGGAGAGGTGGGGAGGTGTGGGGAGAGGTAGGGAGAGGTGGGGAGAGGTGGGGAGAGGTGGGGAGAGGTGGGGAGGTGTGGGGAGGGGTGGGGAGGGGTGGGGAGAGGTGGGGTGATGTGGGGAGAGATGGGGTGATGTGGGGAGATGTGGGGAGATATGGCGGGGTGGGGGCCGCCTGCGCGGTGCATACGCCGACAGGAGGGCGGGAGGACGGTCTTGTGCAGAGTCTCCACAGCACCGCGTAAGTACGAGGGCTGCAAATACAGTGAATACCGCTGAGAGGTGGGGAGCGGGCACAGCAGAGGGCGTGTCCTCAAGAGCGCGGGCTGGACTACAAGACTACGTACACTGCTTGCTTCTAGATCGGGTGCTCGAGCGCGTACGATCCGGCAGAGCGGCAGAGCAACGTCTGCGTGTAGAAGGCGACACGCTCCCCCATCGGGTATCGCAGCCGCAGCAGCGACGAGTGCAGCCGCGGCATCAGCCGGCACAAGTCCTCCTCCTACGAACTAACGGTGAACGAACGAATCAACAATGAACCAAGTAGGTTCGGTACCGGCACAAGTCCTCCTCCTGCGCGCGCGCGCCCGTCAGGTAGCCTCCGCCGGCGTGGTGCGCCTATGAGACCGCGCGACTCGCCACTCCCACTCCCTCTCTCACGAGCCAGCCTCCCTCCGCCCCTCTGCTGCATTCGCAAAGTTGAGCGCGGCGACGCGCCCCGCCCCGACCCGCGCAGTCATCAGCCGCAGCGCCGTCGCCGTGTCCACGCGAGCCACGCACACTCTCGTCGAGCCGTGCCGCGGCGGGAGCGGCCGCCTGTTCACAGCTCGAGGTGTGAACAGCGCCTCCTCACGGGCCGTTTCATCATGCGGCGGCGGCAAGTCCGCCCTGCGCTTGCGGGCGCGGCGATCGCGCGGTTGACGGCGCCTCGCGGCAGCGCCAAGCTGTGCTCCTGGCCGGCGGCGTCGGTGTACCGCCCCGCCTCGACGAGCCGGCCTGTTCACAGCCTTCTTTTCCTCGGTGGAGGGCGTCACGTGTTTTTTCCCCAACCGCCTCGACGAGTCGGCCGTTCTCGGCGGCGATTCGAGCGAGCTGCGCCTTGTCCCGCAACCGTCAACAGACAAGTAACTATTGGCTAAATGCCCTATTCACCCTCCATGAGGAACCCTCCTCAACACTCGTAGCTGCGTCAGCTACTCCACCACTAACTCTCGCTGCGCCTTGTCCCGCACAGCAGCGCCGCGGACTGCCGCCTCCTCCAGCTCGCGCCGCAGCACGCCGTCCCACACGAAAGCATGCGCCGCCCTCGCCGACGAAGCCTCGCCCCCGCCACAACCCCCGCCGCAGCCCCCGCCGCAGCCGCCGCCGTCACCCCTGCCGCCACCGCCACCACCGCCGCCGTCGTTAGCGGAGGAGGCGCCGGCGCAGCCGTGGTAGCAGGGCACCAAAGCGCCGCCGCTGCGGCTCTGAGACGGCGGGGAAGCGAGGCCCTAAGAAAACGAAACACAAGAGACTGCTGTGAAGAGGGTCTCCGTGGTGCGCTGGGGAGCAGGCGCCGTGTCGCGCCTATGAATGAGAAAAGAAACATGCGTGCCAAAGAGTCAAAGTGGTGCGCTGGGGAGCAGGCGCCGTGTCGCGCCTCCGGGCCGCCGCCGCCGCCGCCGGCCGTGGGGCACACCACTAAGGCCCTGGCCGCCGCCGACGGTGCCTCCGAGGCAACAGCCGCCGCGGCAGCACCCTCCGCCTCCGCCGCTTCCCCTGCCGCTTCCTCCGCCGCAGCCGCCAGACGGCTGCCTCCTCCGCTGCTGCCACCTAGCTGCGGCTGTTGCTGTTGCGGCTGCGGCTGCGGCGGCTGCTGCTGCTGCAACGGCTGCTGCTGCAGTGGTTGCTGCGGCGGCGGCGGCTGCTGCTGCTCTGCCCCGGCCGCCGGCTCGAACCGGTACACGAGCAGCCCGCAAGAATGCTCCCGGCCTCTGCTCTCCGCCTACGCACTCGCTCGATCAATGAGAGCGATGGACCGAGCAGCGAGATGCACCCCGCCCGCTCCTCACCGCCGCCGCCGCCCCCTCCTCCATCCGCCACCACTCGCCTCCTCCTTCCTCGGCGTCCGCGTCCGCGGCGGCGCGCCCCTGCTGCAGCAGCCGGCGGGCGAGCAGCTTGACGAACCGACTTTTAGGCGGGTGGATGCCTGATGAAATGTTTAATGGTCATTAGACTGTCAACGGCGGCGGGTTGGCTTGGGCGGGTGGATGCCTGATGAAGTGTTTGATTACTCCTTCCATTAGTCAGTCAACGGCGGCGGGTTGGCTTGGGCGGGCGGATGCCTGATGAAGTGTGTAATGGTCAGCAGACTGTCAACGGCGGCGGGTTGGCTTGGGCGGGCGGATGCCTGATGCAGTGTTTGATTACTCCTTCCATTAGTCAGTCAAAGGCGGCGGGGTGGCTTGGGCGGGCGGACGCCGATGCGGGGCCTGGCGCCACCGGAGCACCGCTGCACCGCGTCGCCCTTCCGCCACGGAGGCGCCACCGCCCTCGCCGCCGGCCACCTGGTTCATAGATGCGAACGCCTCGGTCCGTCGAGTTCACCTCACTCGGGCCACAGCCCTCGCCGCCGCCCCACCACTCCATCAGGTCGACCTCCTGCGGCTCGCCTGTTCACACCCCAGAGCTGTGAGGAGAGGCTCCCGCTCACCACTCGATCAGGTCGACCTCCTGCGGCTCGCCTGTTCACACCCCAGAGCTGTGAAGAGAGGCTCCCGCTCACCACTCGATCACGCCCCCCCGGCACACCCGGCCGCGCGCGCGCTAAAGAGCGTCCTCCGCCGCTCGCCTCGGCGAGCCCCTCCCATGCCTCCGCCGCGAAGGCGCGAAGTGTCTTTGCGCCGCTGCTGTTGCACATGCCGACGCCCAAGTCCACACACCCCTCCAGCGAGGCGGGCGGCACGCTCAGCCCGGTCTCCTAAGACACGAAACACTCGGACGCGTACAAGAAGGCGCGGATCTCAGGGCACGGCACACCGACTCCCCGTCTCCTCGGCAAACTCGCGTACAGCCGCCGCCAGCTCGCTGCCGTCGCTCGCCTGCTGGCCGAGATTGGCCGAGATCAGCGCCCAGATTGGCCGAGATTGGCCAGCTCGCCGCGCCCCCCCTCGCATGGATGTGCCCTTCGGCAAATCTCGGCAACTCTCGGCAACTCTCGGCTGCCTCTCGGCGCCTCTCGGCGCCTCTCGGCGCCTCTCGGCTCATCTCGGCCTCCTCTCGGCTCATCTCGGCGCAACTCGGCGCATCTCGGCGCATCTCGGCGCATCTCGGCCTCCTCTCGGCGCATCTCTGCTCCTCTCGCCTCGAGGTGTCCCTTGGGGAAGCCCCAGAGCCCGCTCTGTGCGCCGTACCAGTCGGCATCTCCCCTCCCCGCCGGCACCGCTGTGCGCACCACGAGCACTTGCAGCCGCGACAGCGGCGGCGGCGGCGGCGGCGGCTGCGTCTGCAGTGGCGGCGGCTGCCGCTGCGGCGGCGGCGGCGGCTGCGGTGGCGGCGGCTGTGCTGGCGGCGGCGCACGGCTGGCAATCTGCTGTTTGGGCTCGGCCTCCGCCTCTGCGCCTCCCGCCGGCTCGGCAGCGGCCGCAGCGCGACCGCCGTCGGCGGGGAGAGGCACCAGCCACGCCTATGAATTATCAAGCAAGCCCTTTAAAATGAAGACGCCGCCGTCGGTTGTGGAAGAGGGTCGTCATGCCATCTTCTTGGCGGCGGCGGCGGCAGAGCCACCTCCGCGCGTCTCCTGGCCGCTGTCGTCGAAGCGGAGAGTCCAACCGCACCACCCGCGGACGTGCTCGTCCGCCAGCGCCGCGCGCGCCTCCTCCGCGTTCCGCCAGGACGCAAACAGCAGCGGCGCGTCCGCCGCCTCACCGGGAAGAGAAAACGGTGCGTTGCCCTGGTCTGGCTCAACACGGACCGCAACGTCGCGCGCTAGTTGGCGGCCGTTGAGGTAGGTCCGATTCGTCGCCGAGAGGTGCGTGGCGTAGACGGCGCCGGCCGCGTCTCGCTCGAGCCGGATGTGCTGCCTCGAGAGATGCGGATTGCACGGCGCAGTGACATCACCCTCGCGGCCGATGACTACCGTCGGACTGCAGAGCGGGACGGGAGCTCCGCACAGCGGGTTGTGAGGCACGAGAACACCCCACGGATCGTTCTGCTCGCGGTCGCGCTTCGGCATTGAGTGCACCGGCGAGAGGCAAGCGATCAACCAGCAGGGGGGCCCCAGAAAAAAATTATTTTTGTCTTCGTTCTCGCGCTCCTCGCTCGGCCGGGCGGCGGCAGGAGTGGTGCGGAGGCGTCGCCGCCGCGCGTGCGCGTGCGCGGGGCGGCGCTGGAGCCCACCTGCTGGCGCTGCCACGGCGCGACGCCCGGGGCCGAACGCAGAGCCAGAGAGACTTGTGGCGAGGCCCAAGGGCTTCCAAAAACCGAGCATCTCGGATCGTTCTTTTTCATGCAATTTCTCTAATCGAGCACTTACTTCGTGTTTCCTTTCTCATTGTAACCGCTGCAGCTGCGCAGACCTCAAAACACAGAAGAGGTCCCCCGACTAAACCGCGAATGAAGAGAGGCTCTCTCTCCTAAAAAAGGTATCGCACCCCATCGCGAGGATGACCTCGGCTTCAAGCTCGACAAAATATGGTCATCCTCGCATCCAAGTTGAAGACACGAGAGAGGTCCTCACGAATACTGAGGACCTCGTCTACGAGGACCCCTCGTGTCTGATGAGGACCTCTGTGTTTGTGAGGACCTCTCTCCCGCCGACTCCCCACGGCGTAGCGGCCCAACCATCCTGCTCCATCCGCTGCCCTTTTGCGCTCAGACCGAGCGGGGGTACCAATCGCGACTCCCTCCCTCTCTCTCTCTTGCTCCTCCATAGAACTCCGTCCACCCCAGCTACTGGAGTCGAGTCAGCTGCATAGCTCCTTATAGTTATACCGCCAAGTTCTTGTGTTGTGCGAGCGCTCCGCCGTTTGCACGTTAACGAGTTGTAACATCGTGTTAAAGCCTACGCGACTTGCGGCCGCGACCGAGGGCGGCGAGGCAACGACCGTCAACAGAAAAAGAAAAATTAACTTCTACCGCCACCAAACGAAGAAGGACACAAAGCTGAACAGAAAAGGAGGACCTACCTCAAGCCGGCCGGATCTCCTGCACACAATTACATGTGCTTTCTCTAGTTCAACACTTACTTCGTATCTCATTCTAACCGCTGCAGCTGCACACAGACCTCCATGTGAGGTCCTCACGACTAAACCGCAAATGAACGAGAGGCTCCTCTCCCTAAAAAAAGGTATTGCACCCCCATCGCGAGGATGAGCTCGGCCTCAAGCTCGACAAAATATGGTGCGTCCTCACATCGAGAGAGAGGTCCTCACGCATACTGAGGACCTCTGTCGGATGAGGACCTCTGTCGGATGAGCAGGACCTCTGACTGTGTTTGTGAGGACCTCTCTCCCGCCGACTCCCCACGGCGTAGCGGCCCAACCATCCTGCTTCATCCGCCGCGCCTTTGCGCTCAGACCGAGCGGGGGTACCAATCGCGACTCCCTCCCTCTCTCTCTTGCTCCTCCATAGAACCGTCCACCCTCCGGCCACTGGAGTCGAGTAAGCTGCATAGCCCCCTATTTAAATAAGGAGCTGTTAATATCGACACTGGAGGGTCAGAACTTGACGTTTTGTGTTGTGCGACGGCCGTGTTGATATCGACGTTGTAACGTCATGTTAAAGCCTTCTTTTGCTAAGCCTGTATGATAGCTGTATGTGGATTTTGTCAGGATATTGTGCAAGCGCTCGTTTGTTTTTGAACTAGATGAAGGAATGGCACAGCAATCGAAGGGATGGAGTTGGAGAGGTCCAGAACCTTAACGATGTACGGCTCTACCTTCTCTGGGGAAAGTTATTTAGGACCACCCCCCTACCGCCGCCCAGTACGTGCTCCGCAGCTGAGCCCACGCACCCCACAGCAGCTCAGGGACACAATTAGCTCGCATACGAGTGCTGGTACGCACAGCTCGACGCGTACTCGAATGCTGCCACTGTCATTCTAGCCGGCGAGCGGCGGCGTCACAGCGTCGACTCTCGCATCGCGATGAGGCGCACTGCTTGCCCAGACGCGCGCCTTGGCGCGCTCCTGTGGTGCAGGAGGAAGGCCAGCGGTCGTGCTGCGCAGGCCCGGCCGTCTGGCTGAAGGGAGCAGCAGCTGGCGCTCAACAGCAACGCTGTCGAGCAGCGCAGCCACACCACACTCCCGCCAAGCACCGTGTCATTCCCGCCAAGATTTGGCGCCAAAATGGCACTTTAGTGTCCACCTAGCCACGTGGTCGCGGCCTGAAGCTCCAAGCTTCTGGGAGTGAGGTCCCACATCACAGGGCTCCATTTGGCTCAGTTGAGGCACCGTCCAATCGTTCGCCGATGTCCGAAACCGGGGTGCTCCTAAATAACTTTCCCAGGAGAAGGTACCTAGGTAGAGCTCTACGAGAATTCTCTCAGGCCAGCCTCGCACAGTTACAATCCATCACTTACTTCGCATATCAGTATAGTCTGCACATCCCGAGGAGCGAGATACTCTGACCGAGGTCAAAGGCCGAGAAGTCGAGGAGCTTTAGCGTGGCTGCAGGAGCCACGTCTACCTCTCAGTCTACCCTTAGATTGAGCACTGTCTGTAGTGGCTGGGAGGTCAGGGCAAATACACACAATGGTGAAGGAGAAGAGGTCCTCACGACAAGAGAGAGGTCCTCACGCACACGAGGACTATGAGGACCTCTGTCTGGTGAGGACCTCTGTGTTTGTGAGGACCTCTCTCCCGCACCGGCTGCCCACGGCGTATAGCGGCCCAACTCTACCCTGCGCGGGCCATCCGCTGCGCCATTGCGCTCAGACCGAGGGAGCGGGGGTACTAATCGCGACTCCCTCTCCCTCTCTCTCTTACTCCTGTCCACTGGAGTCGAGTCAGCTGCATAGCCCTAATATAGGAGCTGTTGAGGGTCAGAACTTGATGTCTTGCACAAAGTGCAGGTAGTGACAAGCCACTTCCTATCTCTCTCCGCAGTTTCTCACCAATTCTCGCAGCGACCTTCATGCCACCTCGCGTTCTTCCCACTCTCGTCGTTCTCTCTCCTGCTGTGTCTTCCCCTGACTCATCGCTCTCCTCGGCCTCGTTCTGAGACGCCGCTGTCGTCTGCCGATCTCTTGCTCTCGCTGCTTCTCTCGCCTTTCTGCGTAACTCCGCTCTCCTCTCCGCGTATTTTGGTCCCTCGAGTTTATCGAGCATTCCTCGCGCAAGGACCACATTTCTGCGATGTCAAATTCTTTTCTGGATCGTGAAAGGGTGAGCCTTTTGTTGTGAAATTCTTTTCTGGCTGTCAAACACATTTGTTTCTGGCCGCGAACAACGGCACCATGCCTCCGCGCAAGAGCGGTAACAAGTCTCCCGCGTCGTCGTCGGGCGTCACCACCCGGCGTCGCAGCAAAGCGGCGGCGGACGCGGCGGCTGCGGCTGCCGCCGGTCCCAAGTCGGCACCCGCAGCGCCTCGTGTCCGCACCAGGGCAGGCCGACAGCCGGCGTCTCCGCCGCCGCCGGAGGTCCGCGCTGCTGCCGACGCGCCTGCCTCGGCGGAGGCGGTGGAGGCGGCTCGGGAGGCCGCTCCGCCACCCGCCGGCACGTCCGCCTCCGCCACCGCCAAGCGGCCGTGCCTCCGCCGCTCGCTGCTCGCCCTCCTCGCTGGAGCGCTGATTTGCGGCTGCCTCGTCGGGTGTGCTGCGGCCGCCGACGGCGGCGCGTCGGCGGCGGTCTCGCCGGGCGCAGCACAGCAGGCGCTGCCGCAGCTGCGCAGCGCTGCCGCTGCCGTCGCCGTAGCCCTTCGCCGGACGGCCGCCGGTGCACTACCGCTGGAGAAAGCAGCGAGGCGAGACGAGAGGCGGGCAGTCTTTTCACAGCATCGGGGTGTGAAGCAGGCGTGGCGCAGCTGGCGGCGAGGCTGGCCGCGCAGCTCGTCCCGCTCGCCCCCGCCATCGCGCTGGGAGCGGCGGCGGTAGCCGCGAGAGGCCTTGAGCGGGCGGGCATAGCGGCCAAACCTCGAGGCCAGCCGAGATTTGGCGAGATCAGGCGAGATTGGCCGCGAGAGTAGGCGGGGTCGCCGCCTCAGCTGACATGGACTGCCGGCCTGGCCCTGCTGGCCCTCGCCATGGCC
The DNA here is from genome assembly GCF_000372725.1 of Emiliania huxleyi CCMP1516. Lineage (NCBI taxonomy): Eukaryota > Haptophyta > Isochrysidales > Noelaerhabdaceae > Emiliania > Emiliania huxleyi. Next base: position 216,694 of record NW_005198966.1, read on the forward strand.
CTGGCCCATCGGGCCGGCGGCGGCGGCGGCGGCGGCGGCGGCGGCGGCGGCGGCGGCGGCGGCGGCGGCGGCGGCGGCGGCGGCGGCGGCGGCGGCGGAGGAGGAGTTTTAGAGATGCGGCAATCCTTGCAGTGCCGACTAATCAACAGCATTCCGCTGTCTTCCGTGTTCGCTGTGCTCGGCGGCCTGACTACGCGGCACTATCTCCCCACATCTCCCACATATCTCCCCATATCTCCCCATATCTCGTGCTCTGCCGCCTCCGTACCCCCACACCCTGACGCTGGTGTAGTCACACCGCAGGGCCAGGAGGGGCGGCGGTGGTGCCTCCTCTCGACGGCGCGTTGGTTGGCAGACTACTTGGAGAAGGGTCGGCGTCGGCGGCCGCCGTCAGAAAGCCTAGAAGCGAAACACGCGCTCTTGTCTTCCAGCCAGCGCTCGAGAAGACACGCACTCCGCTGCGTTCAGCTGTATGCACCGTATTCGTATGCGCTGTATTCCGCTGCACTTCGCTGTACTCCGCTGTCTCTGCAGCCCTCGTGTCCACGCGGTGCCCTGAGAGCTCTGCGCGAGACCGTGTTCACACCCCAAATGAATTCAGCACGTGCGCATGCACGCGTAGGTGCGGGACTGGGCGGATGCCTGGCGCGCTGGCGCCGCCGACCCTCGCAGCTTCGCGGCCTCCAGGCTGATTCTGCTCTCCGACTCGCTACTGCGGACTCTGTGAACGGCGTCTCTTCACACCTCTCTGCTGTGAATAGGCTGGTTCTGCTCTCCGACCCGCAAGGCGGCGGTGCGGCTGTGCGGCTGCTGCCATGTCCAGGACACGCCCATGACATGTCCGAGACGTGTCCTGCAGGCGGCGCGGCGGCGCAGCTCCTTCGCTCCCTCCGGAGCCTCGCCTCGAGAGGAGGTGCGCGCGAGGCCACGGCGAGATATGAGGAGATATGGGGAGATAGGGGAGATAGGGGAGATATGGGAGATATGGGAGGTGCGCGCGAGGCCACGGCGAGATATGGGGAGATATGGGGAGATATGGGAGGTGCGCGCGAGGCCACGGCGAGTGCGCCAAAGGCAAGAAGTGCGGGCGGCACCGCGATTTCTTTTTGTAGGCGTGCTCGAGATGACCGTCGAGGATTGCACCGCCGCCGCCGCCGCCGCCGACGCCGCCGCCGGCGACGGTGGCCCTTGCCAGCAGAGGCTGGAGAGGCACTTGGCGGCGGCGACGGCGGCCCGCGCTCCCTCGCTGGTGTTGCTGCGCGGTGCGGAGCGGTGCGACGGTGACAGTTGCTTCGACGCGGCGCTGGGGATACTGGAGAGGCGCGAGATTGCGCGAGACTGCCCGAGATTGCCCGAGATTGCCCGAGATTGCCCGAGATCGTTTGGGATACTGGAGACCGAAGCAAGCGGGTAAGGCCCCGGATCGCTACTGACTGACTCCTTGAATACAACCAAACCACCAGGTTCGTCGCCCGAGCGAGCGAACACTTAGCCGTTGGTTTGACGACATAATCGATGCGGAGAACCAACCACCAGGTTCGTCGACCCGAACGAGCGGCAGCCTGTGCTGACCAAGGAAGGCGCTGTCCGCGCGGCGCTGGCGGCGATCGTGGTCGAGAGTATTCGAGATTGCCCGAGATTACCCGAGATTGCCCGAGAGTGCCCGAGATTACCCGAGATTGCCCGAGAGTGCCCGAGAGTGCCCGAGAGTGCCCGAGAGAGTGCCCGAGATGGCCGCGGCCCTTTCCTCTCGCCAGCGGAGGTGGTCGCTCCTCCTCTTCACAGTCAACCGCTGTGAACAGGTCGTCGCGGCGCCGCTCTCCGCCGAACGCTGCGCGTCGCTGCGCCTGATGGCGTCAAGAGAGCTGCGGCTGCAGGCGAGATGCAGCCGAGAGGCAGCCGAGAGGCAGCCGAGAAGCAGCCGAGAGGCAGCCGAGAGGCAGCCGAGAGGCAGCCGAGAGGCAGCCGAGCTGGGGTCGAGCTACAGCCGAGATGCAGCAGCCGTCATTTGACCGAGGTTTCGCCGAGATGAGGCCGAGCCTCCAGGGCACTCCACCTCCATTCACAGCCATCCATCCACAGACTTGCCCGACGCCCGCACGCTGCCGCACTTTCTTCCCACAAGAGGGGCCCGATGCACAGGCGGCGGCCGAGCTGGAGGCGATGTGGCCGTCGTCTCGCTTCTCGTACGGCGCGACTCCTCTCTCCGCCGCGCGAGCAGGACGCTCGGCGCCTTCCACGAACCCTCCCGGAACTTTCCCCACAGGAGTGCGCGTGGCGAAGCGGGCGCTCATCAACAGGTTGGGAGGCAGCGCGGCGGTGGCGTGCGGGTGAGGGGCTTCCGCGATGTGGGGCCGAGTTCGGAGTTGTTTGGAGGCAGTGCATTGAGTGATCATGATGATCTTCGCCTGTGTCTATCAAGATCAAACATTGTATTGGGGGGGGGAGGGGGGGGGGGGGGGGTCGTCACCTGACACGCAAAACGAACGATGCCGTAAGGAAAAGAGGTTGAATACTTGAAAAAGCCTTCGGCCCGCACGACGATCGCACCTCTGACCTCACTGACCGGCCGACGGCGACGGCGCGTGTATAAAGTTGAAATTTTCATCGCGATCCGAGATCCCTGTCGCCGTCGGCGGCCGCCGACGGCCTCTGGCTCCCTCTCAGCATGTGCATGTGCATGTGCCGCTTGAGGAGCTTGTAGTTGTACTTGAAAGCCCGGCGCTCTCGCCGCGCGATGACTGCATTGCCATTGGCGACCGTTCCCCCATATCCCGCATCCGCCCTGGCAGCGCGGCCAGCGCCCCAACACCCGCCCGCAACAGAATTATAAAATATCTTGGTCATAGGGTGGGCAGCAACCCTCGTCGTTCTCTCCCTTGTCACTTCCTCCTCTGTCGCGTTGTTCTCTTCTGCCTCGTCCTGCGACGCCGCCACCTGCCGGTCCCTTGTTCTCGCGGCTTCTTTCGCCTGTGTGCTGTGAGAGAGAGCTGGGTGTTTAAAAGTGCTCGTCTTTTCTCCTGTTCTATAAAGAACCTACATTCTTTTTCGGCAAGCAAGGCCTCGAGCTGCCCGCCACCTCGGAGCTGCTCAGCCTGCTCCCCGGCCAGAGTGAGCGCCGCGGGGTGAACGGCAGTCAACCCGGAGCGCGTCCTCTTGAGTGTGCGCGCGCGTGCGCGCGCGCGCACGCCGGCCTTCTTATTTCCGTCGCGCGAAGAAATGAGGCTCCTCCGCACCGGCGAGGCGTTTCAGACCCACGGCATGTACTCGCTCTCCGCCGCCTCCTCCGACTCGATTGAGATTGACTGCGACGGCGGCCGCGGCCTCGCAGGGCACGTCTGGGGCGCGGGCGCCGCGCTGGCCGCCCTGCTCCTCTCGCCCGAAGGCCGACGCCGCTTCCTCGCCGACCGCCCTGACGTCGTGGAGCTCGGATCGGGCACGGGCGTCGCCGGCCTTGCCGCGGCAGCCGCTGGCGCTTCGTCAGTCCTCCTGACCGACCTCCCGCCGGCGGTGCCCGCGCTCGCCGCCACCGCCGCGCGCAACGCGCACGTGCTCGAGGGCTGCCACGTCGCGGCGGCGCCGCTGGCGTGGGCGGACGCCTCCGAGGTGGCGCACGCCCTCGCCCCGTCGGGGTGCGACTTGATTCTCGCGGCGGACGTGCTGTACTCGCCCGACGCGGCGGAGCAGGAGGCGCTGCGCGGTGCGATGCTCGCGCTGGCGGCGCCGCGCGGCGCGCTGGTGCTGCACGCGTACGAGGAGCGGTGGGACTACGTGCACGAGCCGTGGCGGCGCTCGCTGGCCGGCAGCGGGCTGCGGCTGCAGAGCGAGGAGGAGCTGCAGGTGCCGACGACCGGCGCCGACGGAGCGCCGACGCTGTTCAGCGCGCCGTCCGAGCTCGGATCGGTTGAGCGGCGGAGGCTCGTGCTGGAGCTCCTGCGCGTGGACGACGGCGAGGAGGCGCCGGGTGGGTGAGTGTATACATGTGGTTGTGCAGAAGATCTCGAGCAAGAACTTATTTCATCTTGTTTTGGCGAGTATGGTGTATGCTCCGGTCGTGTCACGATTTTCGGTCACCGAAAGGAAGGGGGGAAAAGACGTGAAGAAGAATGCAACTTTTTGCAACGAAGAATGCCTGTTCACATAGCCTGTTCACGTAAACGCACAACCCCGGGCCCCGAAATCGCACAGTGATGACAGTGACATGCAACACGGGGTCCCAGGGAAGGCCAGCAAAAACCTTAGCCTGTTCACACCTCAAGCCGACAGTGCCCGGTGGGTGTCTCAAAATCAAGAGGCACCACTTGCCCCCTGGCCTCGCGCGCATTCTCGGCTCACCAACGATGATAGTCCCCGCGCTCGTCGTCCTCGCCGCCTTGAGCCCACACCACGCGCCTCCGCCCGCAGCTCGATCGCCGCCTGTGTCCCGACCGCCGCTCCCGGTCGGTGCATCCTCTGCCGCGGCCGCCGTTGCCGACTGCTCTGGCCGGTCTGGTTTGTTCTCTTCAGTGCACGGCAGGCACATCAGCGGCACGGAGAGCCGGCCGCTGCGGCGCGCGAGCTCCGTCATCGTCGAGGCCGTGCAGCCGGCGGGAGCAGGCTTCAGTGTGCGCTACCGCGAGGCGGCCGGCGGAGAGCTGCAGCGGGCGGGCCGGAAGTCCTTCCTCCGCGAGCACCCCGAGCACTCCGCGAGGGTGGAGCAGATGGTGGCGGAGTGCGGCCGCGGCGGCCGACGCGGCGTGAGCGCCCCGGCTCTCATGCGCCAGGCGCTGGAGCTGCGTGGCATCTGTGCTTTGTGACGCTTGAGAGCGAACTTTCTGGACGGCCTTCTCGGCTCCTTCCCACATAGGCGCTGGACGAGGCCACGGCGCGGCTGAGCAAGCACGACCAGCTGTCCCTCGCCGACCCCGGCCTCGGGGGCGCCGTCGAGGAGTACTACGACGAGTACACCGAGGCGCTGCGCCAGGCGCCGCGGGACACAA
>NW_005198966.1:222200-250146 GCF_000372725.1 Emiliania huxleyi CCMP1516
ACACACACACACACACACACACACACACACACACACACACACACACACACACAGAGAGAGAGAGAGAGAGAGAGAGAGAGAGAGAGAGAGAGAGAGAGAGAGAGAGAGAGAGAGAGAGAGAGAGAGAGAGAGAGAGAGAGAGAGAGAGAGAGAGAGAGAGAGAGAGAGAGAGAGAGAGAGAGAGAGAGAGAGCACACCTCACCCACGCGCATTGGGCCTTGCACATTGAATGCCGTGATGTCGCGTCCGAGGCCCTTGCCCCACCACCTCGTGTGTGTGGAGAGGTGTACCTTACCTTCCCCTACCCTACCTGCTGCCTCAGGAGGGCACCCTCTCCCTCTCCTCCCCGCTCCTCGACACGGCGGCAAGGGTGGCGGTCGAGAGCGGCGGCGGCGGCGGCGGCGGCGGTGCCTTGGGCGGACTTGGCAGCGCGGGGGCCGGCGGCGCCACGGTGTGTGGGGGCCGTTTGCGACTTGCCTAGATCCGCGCCGCGCATGTCCCTTCACACACACCACACCTCGACCCCTGTGGAGCAGGCGCCGGGGCCGCTGGCCACCTACCTCAAGTGCGTCTCGCACTCCGGCCCCAGCTCTCCGTCTGTGAGCCAGTGTGCGCGTTGAATGGCGAGTACACCACGGCTGCTTAGGTTCAACTCGCGCTCCGGCCTCAGCCTGCTCAAGCCACACGACGGGCCCTTCCGCGGCGCGAGATCTGCATCGAGATCCGCCGAGATCTGCCGAGATCTGCCGAGATCTGCCGAGATCTGCCGAGATCTGCCGAGATCTGCCGAGATGAACGGCGAGACTCGTCGAGATTGGCGGATATGGCTAGACCAGACCGCCCGTGCGCTCTCTCTCCCCCCCGCTCTCAACGACCGCCGCAACATAAAGTGGGTGAACTGAAAGGCCGGTCGCCAGGCGTGATCCTCACGGCGACCATCGAGGGAGCGACACTGCAGTACGCGGGCCTGCCGCTGGCTCTGTTCGACGGCGTGGCTCTCGGCTCTCCGCCGTGGGCAGTCCTGAAGCCTTGGTGGAACCTTCTCGGGTCCGTCCCTGTAGGCCGGCTCGACTGGCTCGCGCTTGGCGGAAAGTGGCGCCGCGCGCGGCTGCACACGGTGGAGTGAAGAGTGGCGGCTGGCGCAGCTAGAGCAACAGCAGGGAGAGGCCCAGTGTGGGCAGAGGGGGGTCTGCGGCGTTGCACGCTCCAAACCCCGCCCAGATACTGCAACAGGAGTGCAAAAGTGGTTGTGGCGTCGTGGAGCGTTAAAATTTGTAAGTGAGCGCAAGTAAGCGGTCTCCACACTCTAATTCTAGATACTAAAGTACAGGGGGCTGCGCGAGTGGGGCTAATATTGGGGGATGGGGCTCACTCTCATCTCTATACTTTCAGATACAGAACGTCAGATCTTGCGCCACCCAGGGCTGGACCCAGTCGGGTCAGGCGCGCGGGGCATCCCCCGGGTCGCTCGACCAGCGATCCGAAGAGTGGCCGCTATGCGAAGGAAAGAGTGGGGCCCTCGGGGTACGCCTCCTCCGGCCTCCTCCGAGGGGGGAAGGGAATTGCGGGGTCCCCACGGGCGCCTCAGTTCGGCCCTCCCGAGGGGGGGAGGGGAGCAAGGGGGTGGGGGGATCGGGGCGGGGGGGAGGGGTCTCGGCGTCCTCTCGGGTTTCGTGTGGCTAATACTTGCCTTTCGGGGAGGGGCCTCGCGGCGTAGGCGCGCAAGCACGCCCGCCCTCTTCCCCCCCTCCCTCGAGGCAGCGAGTAGGCAGCGAGTAGTGAGGGTGGAGGGGCCTCGGGAAAGGCGAGCGCAGTGGCGCGCGCCCAACGTTTCCCCTCCCCCCTCGAGAGTACCTATACGCTAGCCGAGGAAGGGCGGTGGCCAGTGCGCGGGCGAGGAGAGGGGGCGGGGCGGGTCGGGCGGGCGGGCGGGGAGGAGGGGAGGGGAGGGGAGGCTTAGCCATGCAGCTGCTGTCGAGCCGAGTCTGCGGTAGCCGCCGGCGCCGCAGCTGCGCCGCCTCCCGTCGGACGCGCCGCGGTCGCCGCTCCCTCAGCGCCGTCTCCGCGTCGTCACCCGCCGTAGCTTCTCCTCCGCCGCCGCTGCCCGCCCCCGAGAGTGCGGCGGCGGTGTGAGTGGTATGGTAGGCGTGTGTGCGTGTCTGCCGCAGATTGCTGCCGTTGTCTGCGCCGCGATCCGCCGCCGCGCCGCCGCGCCGCCGCCGCCAGCGCTCGCCGCCGCCTCGTAGACGACGCCTCTCGCGCTCAAAGAGCCGCGCAGCGGGCCGCGAGGTTGAGGTCAAATAGCAGCACAGGATGTCGAGGTCATGAAACTAGATTTTGAGCTTGCCCGAGACGGCCCGGGAATGGTCCCGCGCTGTAGCCCCGGTGCCGGCGCATCACGTCTCAGCCGCGAGGGGCCGGTTCCACCGCGCAGTCGTGCAGCAGGAGCTCGGGCACAACTTTGTCGACAAACAGGTTGAGGAAACTTTCGGCGAAGAAGCGGCACTGGCGGCACGCCGGGACGAACCCGGACCGATCATATTGTTCAGAAACGCGGCGGCGAGCCGCCGCGAGCCCGCAGGAGAGTTGGGAGCCGCGGCACTAGACCGCGCCGCCAGCGAGGCGAGAGCTGCAGCCGCCGACCAGCCGACATGGCAGTTGCAACGGCGCGAATCTTCTCCCTTTAGTAGAGCAGGTCTCTGCGCCCTTTCATCATATGTCCTTTGGGGAAAATCAGTTGCGCACTCGAGATTACCGAAGCCAGCTAGAGCTAGAGTAGAGCCGTACGTTACGGCCTTACGGCTTTAATCACCGCACACTGCCGCGCATGAACAAACTACTGAGGCTGGGATATTGCTATCTATGGCTGTTCCTTTTTACCCATCTCACAGTAGAGAGGTGTCCGTTTTTATTTATTTATTTATTTATGTCTATGGCTGACGCTCGTTCGTTGAGAAACACTCTCGTTGAAAACACTGGACTGCAAAATGTACAAGAAGCGAGCGACAGGCGAGAGAGCCGCGCTGGGAACGGGTCCGCTCTTGGGATTCTGACTGTACAGGCGACTCGCCGTACCTTGATTCACCGTCCGTCACACCTCGAGGCGGCTCGCTTGCCTCAGCGGCCCTGCCTGCGGCGCCCCAAGCTGAAGGCCTCGGGGAGAGGAGGCGGAGAGGCGCGAGGAGGGGGCTCTCGGCGACGACGACGCCCATGGCTGAAAGATCGCTTCCGTGCGCGCAGCGGACCGGCGCGCCTGCGGTACATAGTTGTATGGGCAGGTATAGTGCAGCAACCCACAAAGATGTTGCTTATTCTTTGCTACTCTACTCCGCCCACGCGCCTTAGAGCGTCGGCGGCAGATGACGCAGCAGCCAACGGCGAAGAGGGTGGCCAGGCCGACGGTGCCGCCCACCGCCACCCACCTCATATCGCCGTGGCTCTCGCCCGAGAAGAAGCGGCGGACCGAGACCCACGCAACCTTGGACCACCACTCGCCGCTCCAAATGACGAACGGCGGCTCGCTCGAGGGGGAGGATGGCGGGGGGGAGGATGGCGGAAGAGACGGCGACGGCGGCGGCGGCATCGGGGTTGGCGGAGGCGGCAGGAGCGGGTCCCTCGGTGGCAACAGCGGCGGCTGCGGCAAGTCTGGCGGCGCGTAGTCGTACGAGGATGGCGGCGGCGCGTAGTCGTCTGTCGACGCCTTGCCGCCGCCGCACGCGCAGCACGCCTCAGCCGCGCGCTTGCCTGACATAGCCGAGATATGGCCGAGTCAGAGCTGAATCATAGCCGAGATAAAGCCGAGATGAGATTTGCCGAGATGTGTGACTAGCCACGCTCGCCTCCAGTGCCCGAACCGGGGTAGTCGCATGAGAAGCGGCGGCTCCCCTCCAAGTTTATATATGGCAAGCCCAACCGGCCGCCGGCTTCGGCGAGCCACGCGCAACCGATGAGGTCGCCGTTACTGACGGTCCAGGCATCCAGATCCCAGCCAGCATCCGCGCACTCGCCGCACTGCCCCATACCGTTGCGAGCGCCCCCATCCCAGCGGCAGGGGCTCTCTGCGCGGGAAGAGAGAGCGACGCAATCGCCCCTCGTCACCGCATCCCTGCACTGCGGCGGCGGGGCGTACCCGGCGCAGGAGGCGACGGCGCCGCACCCGTAGAGGGCCCGAATGCGCGCGATGTCCTTGGGCGACAGGACGCTGTTGGAGCCAAACTCGGACCCGGCGCTCACAACCCGATAGCCGCCGTCGCCGTCGGAGACGTTTTGGTTGCCATTCTTGGTCAGCATCACCGGATCGCCACCCGGAACCGCAAACGTGTAGGACGAGTAGAGCATGATGGAAAACCAATCCCACTCGGCCGCCCATGCCGCCTCGCCCACGGCGTTTTCATAGTCCTGCTCATCGAACTTTGTGAACTGGCCAGCATACTCTGTCGGTATGTTCTGGACGTCTATGTAGTCGTCGCGGTTGGGGCGCTGGTGCTCGTGCATCGTTCCGAGGCTATGCATCAGCTCGTGGATAACGACGGCCTTCTTGAACAGCGCCGGTGGGCCCCCGCCGCCGCAGCCCCATGTGAGGTCAATGGCCGAGGACCGCAGGATTCCTCTCGACTTGTCGTACCAGTCGTCGGGTGGGCGCCCACGGTTGCTGCGCCCGCGCAGGTGCTCGCCGAGGCGCCAATAATATTTCCCATGCCCGAGATGACGATCCGAGCGGTGTCGCTTTGAAGATCAATGTACCTTGGCGAGCTCGTGTTTGTCTCGTCCGGGTCCACCTCGAGAAAGCAGACGCAGGTCCGCTCCATGATGCTCGCCATCGCAGACTCCACCACGGCGCGGAAGTGGCCAACCCCGGCCTCCTCCGCAGCCCATTGGCCGGTAGGATTGCCATCGACATCGATTCGGATGCCAAGACTCTCCATCTGGGCGGCCGTCGGGTAGAACCAGCGGACAACGCCGCCGGCCCACTTCGGCTCTTTTCTGTACCAGGCGAGCGAGCGCCTCTCCGCCGTGGCTTTGCCAATTGCAGCTGGCAGCGCCGCTGCTGCGTCCGCGGCGGCTGTGGCGCCGGGGCAGCGCTGCCCACAGGGCGGCTCGGCGACGGCGGCGCCACCACGCGTCAGCCAGATGCCGCCGTCTCTCCAAGCGCAGAAGGACGCGCAGCTGCTACGCGAGCATGTGTCACGGTCAGGCGCCGCAACGACGCAGACCAGCCGAGCCGAGCCGAGTCGCCGCACGCAGGAGGTGACTCCGATGGAGCGGTCGGTGTGGCAATCGGCGAGGAGAGGTGGTGGCGCCAGCGTCGCGAATACGAAGGTGATCATGGTACGGCGTCCAAGATAAAAGAAAAAGGACGCGCGCGTGGCCAACTCGGCGGCTTGTCATGTGTTCTGATTCTGGCGATGCACGGGGTAGCTAGCAGGTGTTTGCCCTCAGTCTCTGGGTTTGAAACGATGGATCGACGTGCCTCATCGAGCCGCAGACGACGAAGAGGCGACTGATGGAGATGGCCCATACAACGCAAACCTCCTAGCTGCTGAGTCCAGCACAATCAACGATATCTTCTATCAATCAATGGGATTTCCGACCTCTGCTGCGTGTTCCTTGCCTTTTGGTTCGCCAGCACCACAGGCACAAAAACGGAGGTCAGGTCGGCAGGCAGCGTTTGGGTCAGAGGGGGGGGGGGGGGGGTCGGGTCGGATCAACCTCTACCAATGTGCTCGTGGGGAGGTCCTGGCCGCCTCCGTGAGGACTGCGCGTGAGGACCTCCGTGTCCGTGAGGACCTCTTACACCTGCGAGTGAGGACCTTCTTGGATCTTGCGCTCTACCTCTGTCTCTCTCGCCGTCCTCGGCGGCTTGTCATGTCAGTTCTGACTGTAGAGCACGGGGTAGCAGGTGGTTGCCCTCTCTGGGTTTGAAACGATCGACGTGCCGCATCGAGCCGCTGGACGAGCCGCAGACGACGAAGAGGTCCTCATCCTTCAAGAGGTCCTCAGAGGCAAGAGGTCCTCATCAAAGAGGTCCTCAAATGCAGTGCAGCGTGTGTCGGCGACTCGCAGCGTGCAAGCAATGAGCGCCGGCATGCTCAGCGCCAAGGCGCATGCACCACAGTCATTCAGCCAAGTGCTGTGTTTGCAAACCACGCTAGTCAGTCATCCAGTGCTGCCAGCCAACACAGAGACAAAATTCCGCAAAGGAGAGCGCTGATAGAGACAGATGTCACACAACAGTTGTTTGATGAGATGTGCAGAAACTCACGGACCTCGACCTCATCGAGTTGTTGTTTTTGTGACCTCATCCTCAACAGACCAGCTATTTATTTATTTGATTCTTTTCCCCTTGGAGCCGGGGCGCAACTTGGTGGCGACGGCCCGTAGCGCGGCGGAGGCGCTCGGCTTGGGCCTCTCGGGCAAGAGCCTACCCGATCAAGTATTGGAGCTCGAGCGATGTCTCTGTGACAGCTCGAGGTTCTCGAGGTGGATATCCTTTGGCCGCGTTGGGTAGCGAGGGTTGGTGTGACGCGACCCACGCAGGCGTGGTTTCTGACGGCCGACCGTCAGTGCACGGAGTTGCCCCTTCTCCGACTGCCCCGGCTAGTTCCCGAGGTCGCGCGGGGCTGACCCCTGCGTCCCCCGAGACCTAGCGCGGGTGGGTTGGAGTGGGCTCGCTGCAAGGAAGGGCCGTGTAAGATGCCGATCCCCGTAGTCCGCCCCGCTCCTCCCCATCGGGCCGCATAAGCGGCCACGCCTCGCAGATTCGTTTCTCGCGCCTGGGTCAGGCGCGCGGGGCATCCCCCGGGTCGCTCGACCAGCGATCCGAAGAGTGGCCGCTATGTGAAGGAAAGAGCGGGGCCCTCGGGGTACGCCTCCGTCCGGCCCCCTCCGAGGGGGGAAGGGAATTGCGGGGTCCCCACGGGCGCCTCAGTTCGGCCCTCCCGAGGGGGGGAGGGGAGCAAGGGGACCGCTAGTGAGGTTTTTATTAACAACGAAGGCAACGACGAAGGCGCTCTCAGAAAAAAAGCGCAGCTCCGAGGTTCTCGAGGAAGAACGCAGTGCAGCGTGCGTCGGCGACTCGCAGCGTGCAAGCAATGAGCGCCAGCATGCTCAGCGCCTGGCGCATGCATCACAGTCATCCAGCTAAAAGTAGTTTGCTTCAAACCACGCTAGGTCAGTCATCCAGTGCTGCCGACACAACAGACAGAGTCAAAATTCCTCAAAGGCTTTGTTACAAAGGAGGGAGAGGAAGAGAGAGACGAATGATGTCACGCATGTTGTTTGGGATGCTCGATAGCCGAGACCATGGGATACCACGAAATAAAACATCAGCACCGAGACGAAAGGAGAGAGAGAGAGACAAAACTCCAAGTACGCGCTTGCTTTCTTTTCGCTCCAGCCCTGCGGGTCTTCATAGTAGACCGGAGGGCTACGACGCCTTCACACTCTCCAAGGGGCTGGAGAGAGACAGAGACAGAGCGTCAGAGAGCGTCTGAACACGGTCCGCTCGACACGTCACTCATGGCACGCAAAATATCACCACGTAGCGCGTCGAAACTGCACCGAGGTCCGAGCAGGCGTGCGGCGCAGGGCCTCCGGTCCTAATCTTCTCTCTCGCCGCTAAAGGGTGTGGATGCTGGGTTGACGGAAATCGGAGGACGCGACCCACCTCGCCACAGACGGTCCCGCGCCTCGCCGCTCTGACCGCTGCACGGCCCATACCATCCGCTGTGCAGCGGTCTTTGTCCGGAGTGAAAAGTCCAACGCGCTCGTCGGTGACGGTGTCCTCCAACCTGCGCCACGCTCGGCGAACCTCGACAGCGCTTTCGGTGGCATGCAGCTCTTTGCGACAGAAGCCTGGAGAGCAGCTCCTCTGCTGCTCACACACTCTGCACAGTTGACACAGCCTACTGTGCGGCTGCCACAGCTGTGACAGCGATGGGCTCGCCCTCACTGGCCCTCAGTCACTTGTGCTGCGGCTTGTGTGAGCGACACTGCTCGGCGACTGCCGGCACACTGTGAGACCATGGGTGTGAGGTAAAACCACGCTACCAGCGCTTGGTCACATCAGTCCCGAGGTCAGATCCATCTACTCTGTTGATGACAAGACTTGTCTACCGGCTGCAGCAGAGCAGGAGGGCCCGGCGCACAACCCCTTGGTCAACTCAGTACTCACCCTCCACACCCCGCGTATGTACGTTTTTTTGCATTTTGCTTTTTGTCAGAGCTGTCAAACGTTAAGAGCTGAACAGTGTTGCTAGTGTTAACAGTAACAACAGAACAACGGTTGGGCGGGTAGTAACCGAACATACCTGGAAACCCCGGGCATTTACCATTTTCGGCCCCCCCCGCGTCTCAATCGGATGAGGCTCGTTGTGCGAGTATATGGGACACGATGTCTCAAATATGAGAGGTTTTGACTCCTACCGGCTCCTGACGCTATCCCTGGCAGCTCTAATGACCAGGATCAGTAGTGCTATGATAGAGGGTGCCCATACTAGCGCAGGAGCTGCCACACTCGCCCGGACCGGCTCCCTCTGGGGCCGGTTCCGCAGCCCGCGAGAGCCGACAGCGGGGCCGTGCCGCGGGTGCCTACTGCTGAGTGCCACAAACACTGCGCCGTCCCGCCATCACCTACAGGCTGTCTTGTGTGATGGTTGGGATGTCCAAACGCCACCATCTTGGCTCTTGCGACCTCAAACCCGCGAGCTGTATGGGTGGTCCTGACGTCGACAGACGCCCGATGACCACGGTGAAGCTGAGCCGGAACGAGTCGACAAGTCTCGTCTGAGCCCGTGGCGGTCGCCGGCTGAGTCGCTGTGCACGGGCCGGTACCTCAGGCGTCACCTCCGCAGCCTCAGGTCTCACACTCCATCACCGCCGCCGGGACGCCGTCGGTGGCACGCTCGGCGGCGTACTTTCTGCAGCTCCATCTCGAGTACGGCGTCGAGCCTACTCACTCCTGTTGGATCTGTGCACTCCCTGGGAGTGCACAGATCCAGCAAGTGGTGCGTCCCGGCAGCGCGCGCAGGCTGCGGAGCTGCAACAAACTCGAGACACGCTTTTTGGGACATTTTCGACGCTTTTGTCCCATATACTCGCACAACATGCCATGACGGATGCACATACACAAACAAGACACACGCTCGCCGAACAGCGGGTGGTGCACGCGCCCCCGAAGAATGAGTGTACACCGGACCACCGTCCACTATCTTGCCGGACTGTACACTGTCTCCTGCCCGTCTCCCTCGAGGGCTCTCACCGCGGAGAGTGGAGAGTGGACTCAACGCTCCTCGCTCGCAGGACTCGGCGTCAACTTCTCGAGGCTCGAGCGAAGGCGGTCTCGGGTCAGGCGAGGACGCCGCAGCCAATCTTGGCGCCACCGGGCGCGTGCACGATCACAACGCGGTCCAGAGCCGTCATCGGGTTCACATTCAGGTCGGAAGCCGACAGCACCACGGTGAGGTCCGCCACGGTAGATCCAGCCGGCGTGTGCCACACCGCGTTGGCCTGGCCGTCGGAGAAGAAGCTGGCACCCCAGGGGTCCTCCGAGGCGTCAAGGACGGCGGGGTCGGACGGCACGTAGTAGTGCCCCTTGTTGGCGCCTGCAGGCGCGTCGCCCTTGACGGTCGTCTCGTTGCCGCACGCAAATCCTGTGCGAAGGGGAGGTGGGCGGGTGAGAGCGAGTGTGTTGTCAACCATGCATGGCGGAGTGGGCGAACCGTAGTGAATATGGATGCCGCCCGACTCGTTCGCGGGGAGGTTTTCCAGCATCGCGTGGAGCGTCAGCTCGGCGTCGGAGACGGTGACGGACACCGTGCCGAGGCTGGCGTCGCCGACGCCGAATGGCATGATCTCTGCCGTTTGGGTGGTGGACAAGGGCGTGCTCGAAAAGGCGTAAGCCTGCATGAGGAGGAGGGAGAGGACACACTCGCGAAGCATTTTGCGGTCGCCTCGGAAGCAGCGTCGGCTAGAGGTGCTCGTGAAACTCGGCGGTGTGGGCTGTGAAGAGGCCTGCGGGCGTGTCCCATCCCCAGGGCCTCCAGGGCTCGCACCTCAACCTCTGCTCTCATATAGACCAGCGCGCACATTTTCTTCTCAACCAATACGACAGGGTTGGACCCCGACCCCGACCCCACCCCTCGGGTGAGGGGACACGCCCCTGTCGGGCACCGCTTGCGGCGCCTGGCAGGGGCACCCCCTGGGTGGGGGCCGGCGATTCCCATGCCGGCTCTCCGCCACAACCCCCGCCGGAAGGGAATCCCCGCTCACAGAAAAGGCAAAAGGGCTCCAAGCCCTGTCTCGCGCACGCCCCTGGCGGCCGCCGCGCGGATTTTACCCGGGCTTTTCGGCATTTTCTGCTTGCTGACCACTGAACAACAGTAACAACAGTAACAAACAGTAACAGCTTGGGCTGGAGAGAACACTCGAACAAAGTTGAGGATTTCAGCCAACACTAGCGCAACTGTTAGGCCCAAAGTTAACGTTTGACAGCTCCATTTTTGCCCCCCCCCCCCCCTAAGGCAGTCGATAAATCTTACCTTATATTTCCCGCTGGCCCCTTTCTTCGTTTCGCCGGCATCGCCAAAAGTGATACCAACATATGCCCCTCTCAGCAGAGCAGCAGCGCGAGCGCCGCGCAGTAAAGCGCGCTGCAGAGGAGGCAGCTGGCGTCTTCCGTCGCCGACGCGGTCGTCTCGCTGCAGGGCATGTGTGGGACGAGCAGACTGGCACAGCCGTGCCGCAGGCGACGCAGCCTCCAACGAGCCCATCAGCGGAGGAGGGTGAGAGTGTCCCTCTCACTGCTGGCCTGGCTGTGCCGCACTATTTGCTCGATCGCGGCGAGCAGGCCAGGAGACCAGATCATAATTGAATATATTGCTGCAATAGTTACAGAGGCGATCAATATCAATATATATTGCAATAGTTAGAGGAGAGGCTGGGCCTGGGCTGGTCAGGACCGTCAGGTTGCACTCAACATATATCAATATATCCAGCGGTGGCGGTCCATCCCGGGCTTGAAAATGGCTCTAAATCGTTCAAAACGGGCCCAAATCGCTTCAAAATCGCTTAAATCGCATTAAAATCGCTGCGATTTTTTCGATTTCAGCCCACGTCTAGGCGATGTGTAAATTAAGTAAATTAACAAACATCCGATGTTTGGGACAAATGTCGACATTTGGTGCTCTTGTAAAATCAGCGATCGATATGTCAATATATTGTCAATAGTTAGAGGGGATGCTGTCAATAATCAATATCAATAGTTACAGAGCGAGAATCAACATTTTTCGACTGCCTTACCCCCCCCCCCCCCCCGGCCCCCCCCCCTTCGCCTTCCCCTCCCGTTGCTGTTGGTGCGGTCTCGCTTCAGACCCTTCACTCTCCAGTCTCCACGCACACACTCACACACGCCTCACGCGGAAAAAAGCGCAGCGAGGACAGAGCTCAGCGCAGTTCAGAGTTCTTACAAGTACTCTCTTGTTCGCCTTTCCGCATCTCTCATGACTGTCTTTCCGCCTCCCTAACTTCCGACAATCGCTATCTCTGCTCCTGCCAGAGCCGGATCATCCGGCGGAGCGAGTGATTGGGGAAGAGCCCTTTGCTCTCGAGCTCCGCACTTGTCAGCGGGCTGGTCGACTTTGTCGCGAGCCAGCGCTCGATCGCCGACCGCTCGTACGACTGCCCATCGGCCGCCACCACCGGGTCGCTCATGATCTCCGTCGTGATGGGGCAGATGAAGTCGTCCGGCGGCTCCTCTGGCGCTGGGCTCGCAGCCGACTCGCTCGGCTCACCAGCGTTCGGCCGGGCTCCACGCGCCTGCTCCTCCGCCGCCCGTCTCTCCTCCGCCGCGCGCTTCTCGTCCTCCAGCCTGGCGCTCTCCTCGAGCGCCGCCGCCAGCCCCGCCTCCTCGGCCGCCGCCGCTGCCTCGTCCTCGTCCTCGTCCTCCGCCTCTTCTGCCACCACATCCTCGGCCGGTGCCTCAGCCTCTTGCGACGGCCCAGCCGCACTACTCCCCCCGCCCCCCTTCTTCTTCTTCTTCTTCTTCTTCTTGCTCCTCTTTGCTGCCTTGCTCTCCTCGGCCTGCGCCTCCGCCTCAACCTCCGCCAGCAGAGCGTCGGCATGCCGCGCCGCCTCCGCCTCCGCCGCCGCTCTCTCCGCCTCCCTCGCCTCCGCCGCCGCCGCCTGCTCCTTGGCCAGCTGCAGCGCGGTGCGCCCGTCCGAGATTTGCTGCGGCAAATCGTGCCGCGCCTCGAGCGCGTCGTAGTCGACTATCGAGTACGAGGCGGGCGTGCGCGCGCCGTCGAGCACCGTGTTATCCTTGTAAAGGTAGAAGGAGAGGCCGCGCAGGTTTGTCCGCTCCTATTCCACAAACGCTCTCGGCTCCGGGACCTCTGCGCTGCCTCCCCCTCTCTCGGGCGCGTCTCGCCTCGTAGATGCGGAAGAGGCGGTTGAGGTCGGTCGTCGGCTTGAGTCGGAAGAAGATTTCGTGCGTCGACGGGCCGGTGGCCTGGCAGGGGGGTGGGGGGGGGAGGGGGGCTCTCCACCTCGCCGCGGAAGGTGACGGAGAGGTTGATCTCCGCCGCCGCCTCCTGCTCCTTGTCCAGGTGCATGACGATGCGCTGGTCCTGTCAGTGTGAGTCTTCCTCCACCTCCTCCACCTCCTCCTCTGTAGCGGCTAGTTCTTCGAACGAGCGCAGCGCGGTGTCTGCGTCCACTGCGTTGCCCCCGTCAGCGGAAGTGCCGCCGGCCCTGAGCCGCCCCGCCTTGGTCGCCTCCTCGATGTGCTGCCTGATTGCGTCGACGCAAACGCTGTGGCCGTTCCTCTTAGCATACTCCAGCGCGGACATGCCTTCCGCAGAGCGTAGCGCCGAGCTCGCGCCCGCCCGAAGCAAACGGCGCACGATAGCGGGGAAGTTAAAGGCAGCGGCAAACATCAGCGCGGTGAAGCCATCGCTGTCTTGCATGTCGTAATCCGCGCCGTGCACCGCGCCGTGCTGCAGCAGCATGTCGATCACGCGCTCGTGGCCCTTATGTGCGGCGCTGATCAGTGCTGTGGTGCCGTTGCAGTCCTGTACACTTGATTGCGCGCCCTGCCCGAGCAACACTTCGACCACGCGCTCGTGACCCGGGTACGCAGCGGTAAGCAGCGCGGTGCTACCGGTGCTGTCCTGCAAGTCTAACGCCGCGCCGTGCCGAATCAGCATGTCGGCCACCCGCGCGTGGCCTCCAAGGGCGGCGCCCATCAGCGCAGTGTGGCCGTCGTTTTCTCGCTGGTCCACCTTCGCGCCGCGCCGCAACAGCAGCTCGACCGCCCCCTCGTGGCCTTGGCCGGCGGCGACCATCAGCGCAGTGAGGCCGCTCACAACGCCATCCCCGCAAGACGCGTTGACCTGCCCGCCGCTGTCGAGCCAACGCTTCAGCGCCGCCTCGTCGCCTCGCCCAGCCGCGAGCGCTTCCGTGTCGCCAAGGACGCCCAACGAGCTGGAAGAGGCCGCAATACTCGCCCCGGCCGCCGCTTCGCCCGCACCTCCCGCCTCCGTCTCGCAGAGACCCGCAGTCGCCGCGACGTGCTGCCTGAAGGCCGCGATGCACTCGGCGTGGCCCTCATCTTTAGCGATCTGCAGCGCGGTCTTGCCGTCCACATCGCGGGCGGTCGCGATTGCACCTTCCCGCAGCAGGCGGAGAACGGTGGCTGCGCGGTTGGTGTTGGCGGCGAGCATCAGTGCGGAGGCGCCCTTGCTGTTTTGCATGTTTATCTGTGCGCTGTGCCGAAGCAGCAAATCAACCACCTGCTCGTGGCCCATGCCGGTGGCTATCATCAGCGCGGTGAGGCCGTCGCTGTTTTGCATGTTGACGTCTGCGCCGTGCTGAAGCAGCACTTCGACCAACCGCTCCGATCCCGCGAAGGCGGCGTGCATGAGCAACGTCATTTGAAACTCGAGCTTTGCGTTGACCTGGCCGCCGCTCCTAAGCCATTCCCGAACCGTGACGTCGTCACCTCGCCCCACGATCTCCCCGATATCATCCGGCGTAGGCACGGGGGGGAGGACCGAAGACGTACTCGCTCGCTCGCTCTCACCCGAGATGGGCGCGGCGGACCGGACCGGAGCTGCGACCACGGAGCTGCGCGGGCCCGCATTCCGGTCGGCGGCGCCCGGCGGTGCGGCGGGCGGGGAGGACAGCTGCGCTGCGTCTGCGGGAGCAGTGGGCGCGTGCACGGCGGGGGCTAGAACCCGCGCGCGCGCGAAGTCCTCGTCGTCCTCGATGTCCGAGTCTATCATCGCTAGAGCTGCGGGGACTCGGGCGAGTTCCGGTACTACTTGCACGTTGTGAAAAAATGAACTGTATCGTCGTCGGTCTCTAGCCAGTCACTCTAACTCTCAGAGATGGGCTAAAGAGGATCCGGAGCGCGGTAAGACTCTGGGGCTCTCTCCGAAGGGAGCGTAGCGTACGCGGAGGGAGCTCAGAGTTACCCCGTTCTCTGGAACCTCTTGGAGCAAGAGGAACTCGCAAGAGACGAATGCGATTCGATCGGGCGGTAGATGAGGGATGGTGGTGGGTCGCTTGAGAACTGGTCGATTGGCGTCTGTCTGAGCAGGAGCCGACGCTAGTCGGGAGCTGTGTCAGGAGCCTCGTGGCGCTCGGAGGTCCCGCGCACAAAGCGGCGGGCAGCGGCGGGCGCGGGGGTAAGGGTTCCCGCCCGCTAGGCGCTGCCCTCTGCGCCGAGGCTCGACCCGCTTCTCCTCAGTTCACTAGCACAAACTGAAGTTTGTTTATCATGAACTGTATCGTCGTCGTCGTCTCTAGCCAGTCACTCTAACTCTCAGAGATGGGCTAAAGAGGATCCGGAGCGCGGTAAGACTCTGGGGCTCTCTCCGAAGGGAGCGTAGCGTACGCGGAGGGAGCTCAGAGTTACCCAAATCACCGGAGCGAGGGAAGGAGCGATCCCGGGGTGAGCGACTCCGAAGCGTAGCGCAGCGCGTGAAGGATCCCCAAATTGAGTGAGTGACGGTCCTATTCAGGCGCGGCCGCTTATGCGCCCCGATGGGGAGGAGTGGGGCGGTCGGGCGGACCACTACGGGGATCGGCCTCTTACACCGCCCTTCCCTGCAGCGAGCCCCCTCCAACCCACCTCGCTAAATGGCGGGTTTGACGCATGGGGTCACTCCCGCGAAACCCGTGAACTAGCCGAGGAGCTCCCGCACGCGCTGGCGCGAGGCATGGCGCATGCAACGCTCAACAATGCTCTCCTCGCCTCGCGCAAATGCGACCGTCCTCGCAGCCGACAGTCCACCGCCTGCTAAAGAAGCACAGCGACGAATGCGGCACCGGCGACACATGGCAGGCTGGTCATGACGCAGTTATAGGGTGTTGTGTGCCGTCGGAGTGACTCTCTGTGTGTCAGGGATACTGTAGTCAGGGCTGTCCATCAGAGCTCCAGTAAGCTCGGAGACCCCCCATTAGCGCGGCTCGACCTCTTTGAGTCACTGCCTTCCCGGCGGTTTGGCTGTAGAGCCTCTACAACAAACTCTACAGCAAAATCGCGCTCTACATCGCTCTACAACGGAGGCGCTTCGTCCCGCGGCGGATGTAGAGCTCTACAGCTCTACAGCGCTCCAGAGCGCTCTACATCTCTACAGCTCTACAGCGCTCTACACTCTACATCCTCTACACCCTCCCTCAGGGTGCACTACGTGTGTTACCCCGACCTCTGCAAATCGCACCGATCGCTCGTAGACCTCTCGTGCGTCTTCCTCTCTTTCATTGGTCCACCGGCAGAGTTTGGGTTTCGGTTTCTTGTCTCCAGCCAGTCGCTCCCAGTCCGGGTTGTCGAGTACCGCTGCGCCCCACCAGCCCGACAGGTGTGGGTTGTAGAATAGCGGCTCCATTAACACGCGTCCGATCGACCACAAGGCCCCCCCACTCGCACTGTCCTCGGTACGCCCGCCCTTGCCTGTCGGTACGTGACAGTTCATTTTAAAAACACCTGACCGTCGGTTTGCGGAGTGCGATCGGTTGACAGACGAGGCCAGCAAACATGCTCACTACAAGCTTGAGTCTCGTTATGCTCGCCTGCTCAACCGCGGCCGCCTCTGCACTGGCAACTCCTCCCCGCGGTGTGCTCGGGCCGCCAGCGCACTTTGACGGTTTGAAAGTGGGTTCACAATTCCTCAGCGTTAGCCGAGAATGCAGCATCGCCGAGCAATGGAGGCAGGTTTGAGAACATGCAGGTGCTCAAGTACACCGAGGGCGGCGAGTTCAAGCTGCACTACGACGCCAATGAGCAGGAACACCGGATGTTGACTGTGCTCTTGTACTTGAATGGCGTCGGTGAGACGTGGTTCCCGCTCGCACTGCGCGACCCTGCAGACGCCGCAAGCGTGGAGAATCAAAACCCGCCACGCGTCGCCGCCCTTGCCGCCGCGCGCCAGCTGTTGCCGCGGCGCGATGGGCTGACGGTCGCGCCCAAGATTGGCGACGCCGTCGCGTTTTACAATTTGCTCGATGGGGGTGTTGGGCAGGTCGATCGTCTGTCGCTGCACGCGGGGCTGCCAGCGCCTGGTGTCAAGTCGGTGGCGGCGCTGTGGTATCACGTCGACCTCAAACAGGGCGATGATGGGGCGGCGGGGCTCACGCCACTGGCTGTTGGCGTCGGTCCGGCGGCCAAGAGCTATCCGGGACAAGGCGAGAAAGCGGCTCATTGACCGGATGAGAGCGGTGTTACACATGCGATTACGCGCCCGACACGGATCTAGGGTACGATACTTCCGGGCCGTTGTGCGGGGAGCGAACCTTGACAGCGTTCTGACAGCGTTCTGACAGCCGTTCTGACAGCTTTTTGACGGTAATTTACAGTTAAGACTCACCATCTGGTCTGAATAGAGGAGAGCGATATCAGTGTCGGTTACAGCAGAAAGATTCCTTAATTCTCTCCACTACAAAAAAAGTCCGGTGGGGAACCGACATCCTGGCCCCGAATCGCAGTGCCGTGCTCTCGAGGAAAGGTGCGGGAGCTCCACAAACCAGGTTAACCTTCCTCAGCCTCTCCATCAAAATGCTGGGCCTCTTCTCCGCCTCATCAAGTCGCAGGGACCCGCCACCGTGTCGATCTTCGTGGATACTCCTCTCCTTCAAATCCCTGTGTGGTGGCGGCGCGCCGTCCCCCGTCCTCCCATTCATGAGGCAGCCGTCGGCATCCTCAGACGGCGACTCGGAGCCGGGGTGCCGGTCGAGGGCGAGGGGTCACGGGAGCGGCCGCGGCCGAAGACGATACGAGAGAGACTCAGAAAACTACGGCAAACTCTAGTCCGGCGACACACTCGGAAGGTGAGCTCGCGAGCGCAATAGAGGCCGAGAGCCAGCCAGGGTTCGTGAGTGAATTTTCACACTTTCACTTTCACATGTGAATTCATGTGAATTTCACATGAAACGTTTCGGCCGCCCCCGTTTCACTGAAAATTTCACAAGTTCGACTACTTTCGAAGGCTCTGGCATCTCCGAGCGACGGTCCGAGGCGGCAGCGGCGGAGCCGGAGGTGGCAGCAGTCGAGGCGGCAGCAGTCGAGGCGGCAGCGGCGGAGGCGGCAGCGGAGAGAGCGGCGGTGCGCCTACCACTGCCGGCACCGGTAGGGATCTCTGTGCCACCAATGCCGCGCGTTCCTGCTTCCCTGCAGCGAGGCCGTGGTCAAGGCCGTGGTCGTCCCCAAGGCTCAAAGAACAGGGGCCCGCCCTCACTGCATCAAAACGCGGTGTTTGAAAGCGAGGAAGTGTAGAAAGGAAAGAGCCCACAATAACTAGTGAGAGGAGGTGCAGCTTGGTTCGTGTCCTCGGGCGCTCGAGGACGTGTGTGGTTGCCTCAATGTTCTTTTAATGCGCGCCCCCGCCGAAATACACTGCAAATACACCATACACGCGAGATGCGTCGGCAGCGACGCGCACGACCTCTTAAGAAGCACCGTGTCGTTAGGGTTAGGGTTAGGGTTAGGGTTAGGGTTAGGGTCAGAGAGCGTTCAAGCCGTTGTGCAGCTCCTAAGAGAATGGTCCGGTTTGGGCCGAAACCAAATGGCGGAATCAGCGGTCCGTCGACACGAGCTCTCGGTGAACGCTTTGGGTTCTTCGGGTTAGGGTTAGGGTTAGGGTTAGGGGTTAGGGTAAGGGTTAGGGTAAGGGGTTGGTTGTCGTCGCGCGCTCTCGATATCTGGCTAAGACAGAGACACAGCAGCAGAGGCGACCCAAGCGACACATCAGAGCATGGATGCTTGGGGGCGCGAGCCGCCATCTTGGACTGTGAGGCGAGTATTTGCAACCGGGAGCTCGCCGCCGCCCCTACACCGCCGCCGCCGCCCTCCCGGTGGCAAATAATAGCCCAAGTCGAAGAGTGCGCCCCGCCCTCGGTATCTGGGCGGCAGGCGGGACTAGAGTGGCACGCTGGTGCACGGATGGGGGCGCGAGCCGCCATCTTGGACTGTGAGGCGAGTATTTGCAACCGGGAGCTCGCCGCCGCCCCTACACCGCCGCGGCCGCCCTCCCGGTGGCAAATAATAGCCCAAGTCGAAGAGTGCGCCCCGCCCTCGGTATCTGGGCGGCAGGCGGGACTAGAGTGGCACGCTGGTGCACGGATGGGGGCGCGAGCCGCCATCTTGGACTGTGAGGCGAGTATTTGCAACCGGGAGCTCGCCGCCGCCCCTACACCGCCGCCGCCGCCCTCCCGGTGGCAAATAATAGCCCAAGTCGAAGAGTGCGCCCCGCCCTCGGTATCTGGGCGGCAGGCGGGAGTAGAGTGGCACGCTGGTGCACGGATGGGGGCGCGAGCCGCCATCTTGGACTGTGAGGCGAGTATTTGCAACCGGGAGCTCGCCGCCGCCCCTACACCGCCGCGGCCGCCCTCCGCTCCCGGTGGCAAATAATAGCCCAAGTCGAAGAGTGCGCCCCGCCCTCGGTATCTGGGCGGCAGGCGGGACTAGAGTGGCACGATGGTGCACGGATGGGGGCGCGAGCCGCCATCTTGGACTGTGAGGCGAGTATTTGCAACCGGGAGCTCGCCGCCGCCCCTACACCGCCGCGGCCGCCCTCCCGATGCGTCGAGAGTCGACTCTCGACTGCTGAGAGAGTTCATCCCACCATCAGCACCGTATTCGCCCACAGCATGCCATGAGATTCATATAGGTCTAGTGTACACATCAGCGCTCAGCGAGACCAATATCTCCAGCCTCCTTCATCTTGGCTGCTGCTTGGGAGCCAACACCTGTGCAAGTGAGAGTGAGTGTCAGAGTGTCGGAACTCGGTGGGAGCATCCGTCATCTAAACACGTTCACACGACTCTTCACACTCGCTCGAAAAAGTGAAATTTCGTTTCACATGAAATGTGAAGTGAAAGTGAAAGTGAACGCGATTCGCTGTTTCCATGTGAAATCACGAACCAGCCAGCGCAGGCCGTGGGGCGGGCGCAATGCGCCGCATCCCGCGGATTCCGGGCGGCCCCCACCGCGCTTCGATAGGTGTGGGCTAACCGTCACAAGCGCTTATCGTGGCATCGGCACGAACCGTCCCTCTGTCTCTCGCACTTCGACTTCCCCTAAAAACCCCGCGCGGACACATGCGCTCCTGGCATAGCGCCGCCCGCAGGCCGCTACCGCCGCCCCGGAGGTGGCGGCGGCGGGGCCCCTCCGCCGCCGCCCCATCCGCCCCCGCCGCCCCAGCCTCCTCCTCCTCCGCCGCCCCCGCCGCCGCCGGCGGCGCCGCCTCCGCCCTGCCCTCCCCAGCCGCCCCCGACCACTCCGCCAGTCCCGCCCCAGCCGGCACCGCCAGAGGTGTGAGTCGCTGCGGGCCTCTGCCGCGGCTTGAAGGCCTCCACCTGGAAAGTGCCAATCATCGCTGTTACTGAATGTGGTGTCAATTAATATGATTCGAGCTCGGAGGCCTCCACCTTGAAGTGCTTGATCGCCTCCTCGAGCGTGTTGAAGGCGACGTCGCGGTACACGAACCCCGCCGGCGACACCTTGATCGCCTCGCGGTGCTTCCGCCCCTCGGCCCGCACCACGTAGATCACCACCGTCGTCGCGTCCTTCTCGTACAGCGCGAGCGCGTACGCGATCATGTCCGAGTTTGCCTTCTCGCGGTTCAGCCGCTCGACCACCGCCTCGGCGGAGAGCTCCGGCGCGAACTTGCGGTGCCCCGTCACCTGAGGACAAGTCCGGGACACTTCGAGGACAGGTCCGGGACACTTCTCCACGCACACGAGGGTGGCGGGGGCAAGGGCCGGGCAAGTCCCTCGCGGCTCCTCGTCCAACAGACAGGCGCTGGTACCGCACTCAAAGTGCGAAATCCGGTGCGCGTGGGTGAGGTGTGTGCGTGTGTGTGTGTGCGCGTGCGTGCGTGTGCGTGTGCGTGTGTGCGCGTGCGTGCGTGCGTGTGTGCGTGTGTGTGCGTGTGTGCACGCGTGTGCACGCGTGTGCGCGTGTGTGCGCGCGCGCGTGTGTCACCTCGCGCATGTTCTCCACGAGCGGCTCGACGTAGCGGTACAGGATCTCGTCGAGGTCGTCGAAGCGGTCGCCCTGCTTGCTCGCGTCGCTCTCGACGCGGCCGATCCACAGCGACGCGCCTACTCTCGGCCAACCTCGGCTCGCACCTCGCGCGCAATCTCGGGCAATCTCGCCGCGGCCGATCCACAGGGACGCGCCGAGCTCCGCGGGCGACGGCTTGTCCTTCTCGAGGATGTCGACGTGCAGCAGCGGCCCGTGCGCCGTCAGCTTGACTGTGGCGGTGAGGTGGTCCGCGCGCGACGAGGGGCGAAACACGGTCTCGCCGACCGGCATCGCCGCCAAGAAGGCGCGCACCTAAGGGAAGGGGAGCCGACGCAAGGTGGGGGGAGGGCCCCACGGCCGACGCGTCGGAGGGGGCGTCGCCGCCAGGCAAGGAAGCAAGGGCACCGCGCTCCAGCTCGCGCGTCCAGATCTAGGAGAGGTCTGGGAGAGGTCTGGGAGAGGTCTAGGAGAGGTCTAGGAGAGGGCTAGGAGAGGGCTAGGAGAGGGCTAGGAGAGGGCTAGGAAAGGTCTAGGAGAGGGTCTAGGAGAGGTCTAGGAGAGGTCTAGGAAAGGTCTAGGAGAGGGTCTAGGAGAGGTCTAGGAGAGGTCTAGGAAAGGTCTAGGAGAGGGTCTAGGAGAGGGCTAGGGGAGGGCTAGGAGAGGGTCTAGGAGAGGGTCTAGGAGAGGGCTAGGGGAAGGCTAGGAGAGGGCGCGCTCTCCTGCTCGCGCGTCCCGTTCTTGAACTGAGGGTGCCCGACCCGCCGCTTGACAAACTCGCCGCGCGAGAGCACGGGCCTACTTCACAGCAAGAGGTGTGAAGAGACGCCGTTCACAGCGGGGCTGGCTGTCGCCGCGCGAGAGCACGCGCCCCCCGCTCCGCTTGGCCGCCTCCTCGGCCGCCGCCTTTGCGCGCTCCTGCGCTAGGGTCATGTACTCGGCGCGCTGCAGCTCCTTGCCGGCGCACGTGGCGGTGCAGGTGTGGTCGACCAAGTTGAGCGTCTTGACGCGCACCTGCTCGCGGCGGCAGGTGTGAAGAGACGCCGTTCACAGCCCGGCTGGGCGGCGTGCCGCGCGCCGAGATGAGCTGCCCCTCGCGCACCGGCATCACGACCTGTTCACAGCAACGGGTGTGAAGAGACGCTGTTCACAGCTGCCCCTCGTGCACCGGCATCACGACCTGTTC
The DNA here is from genome assembly GCF_000372725.1 of Emiliania huxleyi CCMP1516. Taxonomy (NCBI): domain Eukaryota; phylum Haptophyta; order Isochrysidales; family Noelaerhabdaceae; genus Emiliania; species Emiliania huxleyi. The sequence goes on from NW_005198966.1 coordinate 243,905, forward strand.
ACAGCAACGGGTGTGAAGAGACGCTGTTCACAGCTGCCCCTCGCGCACCGGCATCACGACCTGTTCACAGCTGCAGGTGTGAAGAGACGCTGTTCACAGCTGCCCCTCGCGCACCGGCATCACGACCTGTTCACAGCAACGGGTGTGAAGAGACGCTGTTCACAGCTGCCCCTCGCGCACCGGCATCACGACCTGTTCACAGCAACGGGTGTGAAGAGACGCTGTTCACAGCTGCCCCTCGCGCACCGGCATCACGACCTGTTCACAGCTGCAGGTGTGAAGAGACGCTGTTCACAGCTGCCCCTCGCGCACCGGCATCACGACCTGTTCACAGCAACGGGTGTGAAGAGACGCTGTTCACAGCTGCCCCTCGCGCACCGGCATCACGACCTGTTCACAGCAACGGGTGTGAAGAGACGCTGTTCACAGCTGCCCCTCGCGCACCGGCATCACGACCTGTTCACAGCAACACGTGTGAAGAGACGCTGTTCACAGCTGCCCCTCGTGCACCGGCATCACGACCTCTGGCCCGCCCGCGCCGTCGCGGCGGGGCAGCCGCCTCTGGTCGGAGAAGTCCTCCTCCTGGATGGTGCCTGTTCACAGCCGGAGGTGTGAAGAGACGCGGCCTCACGGCGACACGCCCTCCTCCTGGACTAGCTGGTGCCCGTGACGCCGCACTGCAGCCGGATGTGGAACTGCATCTGCCCGTCCTTGAGGCCGCGGTTGTCCGGCCGCACGATGGCCGCCTGCGCGATGAGGAACCTTCTCGGAACCTTCTACGCACCTTCTACGCACCCTCTAGGAGCCCTCTAGGTTGTCCGGCCGCACGGTGGCCGCCTGCGCGAGCGTGCCGCCGCGCAGCAGCAGCGGCTCGCCTAGAAGGTTCGTAGAAGGTTCGTAGAAGGTTCGGAGACGGCTCCTCCCCTCGCGCAGCAGCAGCGACGGCTCGCCCGCGTGCGGGTGGCCGGGCGGGTAGATCTCGTGCACGTCGTAGTCGTCCCCATGCAGCGTGCTGAGCGTCTCGGCGGTGAGGAGCTCGAAGAGCCGCTCCTAGTCGTCAAGGAAGAGGGGGTGAGTCCACGCCTCCATTCCTCACGCGGAGAGGAGCTCGAGGAGCCGCTCCTTGTCGAGCGGGCCGTGCTCCCAGAGGGAGGACCAGTCGCCGCGCTTGTCCTGGAACGGGTGCAGCAGCTCCACCCGCAGGTCGGTGAGCGTGGACAGCATGTACTTCTCCCCCTCCTGCTTGCGCAGCCCAGCCGCTGTCAGTCTCTCATGAACTGATTCACTCACTCATGGAGTCCTCCCCCCCCCGCCTGGTTGTGCAGGTAGTCGTTGTAGTCCGTCAGCTCCAGCTCGTCCATGATCTGCGCCTGCAGGAAGGTTCCAGGAAAGGTCTAGGAACGGTCCGAGAAGTAGCTCGAGCTCGTCCATGATCTGCGCCTGCAGGAAGGCTCCAGGAAAGGTCTAGGAACGGTCCGAGAAGCAGCTCGAGCTCGTCCATGATCTGCGCCTGCAGGAAGGCTCCAGGAAAGGTCTAGGAACGGTCCGAGAAGCAGCTCGAGCTCGTCCATGATCTGCGCCTGCAGGAAGGTTCCAGGAAAGGTCCAGGAGCGGTCCGAGAAGTAGCTCGAGCTCGTCCATGATCTGCGCCAGGTTTGGCGCGCGCATGGCCACGTCGACGGCGGCGGCGAGCCGCTCGGGCGTCTCCGGTTCCTCCTCGGCATCCACGTCGGTCATCGCGTCGAGGCACCTGGTACCGCGCCTCCCATGGTACCGAGCCCGGTGCGGGGAGGTCGGTCCCGCGTGGGCGGTGCGGTGCTCACATCTTGCGCGCGAAACGGTAGTCGTCCGGGTGGATTCGCATCCCGTCGAGCCCGGGGGGCTGCCGCGGCTCGCCTAGACAAAAGAAACACAGGCCGCCGTCTAGGAACGACGTCCTTGCAGCCGAGGCTGGGGGGGGCTGCCGCGGCTCGCCTAGACAAAAGAAACACAGGCCGCCGTCTAGGAACGACGTCCTTGCAGCCGAGGCTGGGGGGGGCTGCCGCGGCTCGCCTAGACAAAAGAAACACAGGCCGCCGTCTAGGAACGACGTCCTTGCAGCCGAGGCCGGGGGGGGGCGGGGCGGCCGCGGCTCGCCGGGCTCGCGAGGCGGCTCAAACTTGAGGAAGCCCACCTGCTCACAGCTGCAGGTGTGAAGAGACGCCATTCACAGCAGGGCCGTCCTTGAGGCGCAGGCTCGAGGAAGCCCACCGCGTTTGCCCACACACAAGGCCCGAGCAGCTCGTGCAGCCCGTCCCGGCTCGTGATCTCGTGCTTCCCGCCCTGCGCGCGCCGTGCCAGCAGCTCGCGGCGCAGCGCGGCGGCCTAGTACCGCACCCCCCCCCCCCCTCAGAGCGGTCGACCCCGGTGTGGGTTCGGTCCCGTGGGCGGTGCGGCATCGCCTTGCGCGGTCCGAGCCCTGGGACGAACTGGAGGGCTGCGCCGCGGTGCGGGTGCGTGAGCGCCTAGAAGGCTCCTAGAAGGCTCCTAGAAAGTTCCTAGAAGGTTCCTGCCCCGCGGTGCGGGTGTGTGAGCGCCTCGAGGACGGAGACGCCCCGCTGGCAAGTCGCGTCCACCAGCTCCGCCTACTCTCGCGCACATCTCGCGTGACCTCGCCCCCCTCCCCCCCCCTCGCTCGCGGGTCGCGTCCGGTCGTCATCGCCGAGAGAGCGGCGCGCAGCAGCGGCTCGGGCAGCTCGCCGACCAGCGGCGAGAGAGGCAGCTGCGTCAGCTCGAGCCCGGAGGGGGAGAGCATGTGGCAGACGGACTCGAACGGGTCCTGCGAGGGAGAGAGGCGACCGCAAATCTCGCCGCGATCTCGCCCTCGCGGCATCTCATGTGAACCCCGGCCGCGGGGAAGCTCGGCGACTCTCGAGGACTCTCGGCGAACCTCGGCGAACCTCGGGGCATCTCGGCGAACCTCGGGGCTTCTCGGCGAACCTCGGCGAACCTCGGGGCATCTCGGGGAACCCTGGGGAACCTCGGCGAACCTCGGGGCTTCTCGGCGAACCTCGGGGCATCTCGGCGAACCTCGGGGCATCTCGGGGAACCCTGGGGAACCTCGGCGAACCTCGGGGCTTCTCGGGGAGCCCTGGGGACCCTCGGGGCATCTCTCGACGACTCAGCGCCTGCACGTGCCTCTAGACCCCCCCACATCTCCCCAGCATCTCCCCAGATCTCGACCTGCACGTGCCGCGCGAGCGCCAGCGCGATGCACTGCGTCGGCGTGAGGTCCGGCAGCTCCGCGCGCGCCGCCGGCCTCACCGCCCACATGCGCGGCAGCGTCTCATCGGCAAAGTGAACCTGCGGTCACGGCGGGAGGTGTGAACAGAGGAGGTGTGAACAGAGGTGTGAACAGCGTCTCATCGGCAAAATGAACCTGCGGTCACGGCGGGAGGTGTGAACAGACGCCGTCCACGCGCGAGGGCAGCGTGCTGCGCGGCTCGGTGGGGCGCCGAGAAGGGCTTCCAGCCCGCAGGCCGCTCGTCGGAGGCGGCGAGGTCCGCCTGCCGCGCACGCAGCCGTGCAGCTGTGAAGAGGCGCTGTTCACACCTGCAGCTGTGAACCGAGGCGGCGAGGCCCACCTGCCGCACGCTGCCGTGGCCCGACGGGTCGTTGCAGCCGTCCAGCTCCTTTTGCCTGTCCAGGAGCGGTCCAGGAAAGGTTCAGGACAGGTCGAGGACGGGCCGGTGCAGCCCTCCAGCTCCGTCTGCCTGTCCCAGCCGTGCCGGTACAGCTCGTGCGCAAACGCCTCGCCGTCCGTGCCCTCGGAGAGGGAGTCGCCGGCGCGGTGGTGCCAGAGCGCCTCCCACCCGTGCTTAACTACCTCCTCGCGGCTTGGATGACTCGGTAGCGGCGGCTGCGGCTTGCGCTCGCGCGGCGCGGTGAACTTGCGCCGCAGCGCCATCGCCTCGGACACGAGGGAGAGCTCGTCGAGCACGCGCCTAGGTTGGGGCGAGTGCGCCGCAGTGATGAGTCGCGCCGCACTCGCTGCCAACGGGCTCGGGGGGAGCGGCTCGTCGGGCACGCGCTTGCACTTGAAGTCGGTCGCTGAGAGCACGACCGCCTCGACGCGCGTCGCCTGTTCACAGCCGCAGGTGTGAACAGGCTGTCTTCACGGCTGTGAACGACCGCCCCCGGAGTCGGCTCGCCTCGAAGAAGTCCTCCAGCCTCGCGAGCTCGGCCAGCTTGGGCTTGGCCTGGTCGAACGAGAGGGCTAGGAGAGGGCTGGGAGAGGTCTAGGAGAGGGCTGGGAGAGGGTCTAGGAGAGGTCCAGGAGAGGGCTGGGAGAGGTCCAGGAGAGGGCTGGGAGAGGGTCTAGGAGAGGTCTAGGAGAGGTCTAGGAGAGGTCTAGGAGAGGTCTAGGAGAGGTCTAGGAGAGGGCTAGGAGAGGGCTGGGAGAGGTCCAGGAGAGGGTCTGGGAAAGGTCTAGGAGAGGTCCAGGAGAGGGCTGGGAGAGGTCCAGGAGAGGGCTGGGAGAGGGTCTAGGAGAGGTCCAGGAGAGGGCTGGGAGAGGTCCAGGAGAGGGCTGGGAGAGGGTCTAGGAGAGGTCCAGGAGAGGGCTGGGAGAGGTCCAGGAGAGGGCTGGGAGAGGGTCTAGGAGAGGTCCAGGAGAGGGTCCAGGAAAGGGCTAGGAGAGGCCTAGGAGAGGCCTAGGAGAGGGCTAGGAGAGGTCTAGGAGAGGGCTAGGAGAGGGCTAGGAGAGGTCTAGGAGAGGTCTAGGAAAGGTCCAGGAGAGGGCTGGGAGAGGGTCTGGGAGAGGTCTAGGAGAGGTCTAGGAGAGGGTCTAGGAGAGGTCTAGGAGAGGTCTAGGAGAGGTCTAGGAAAGGCCTAGGAGAGGCCTAGGAGAGGTCTAGGAGAGGTCTAGGAGAGGTCTAGGAGAGGTCTAGGAGAGGTCTAGGAGAGGTCTAGGAGAGGGCTGGGAGAGGGTCTAGGAGAGGTCCAGGAGAGGGCTGGGAGAGGGTCTAGGAGAGGTCCAGGAGAGGGTCCAGGAAAGGGCTAGGAGAGGCCTAGGAGAGGCCTAGGAGAGGGCTAGGAGAGGTCTAGGAGAGGGCTAGGAGAGGTCTAGGAGAGGTCTAGGAAAGGTCCAGGAGAGGCCTAGGAGAGGTCTAGGAGAGGGCTAGGAGAGGGCTAGGAGAGGGCTAGGAGAGGGCTGGGAGAGGTCTAGGAGAGGGCTAGGAGAGGGCTAGGAGAGGGTCTAGGAGAGGTCTAGGAAAGGGCTAGGAGAGGGCTAGGAGAGGTCTAGGAGAGGTCTAGGAGAGGCCTAGGAGAGGCCTAGGAGAGGTCTAGGAGAGGTCTAGGAGAGGTCTAGGAGAGGTCTAGGAGAGGTCTAGGAGAGGTCTAGGAGAGGCCTAGGAGAGGCCTAGGAGAGGTCTAGGAGAGGGCTAGGAGAGGTCTAGGAGAGGGCTAGGAGAGGGCTGGGAGAGGTCTAGGAGAGGGCTAGGAGAGGGCTAGGAGAGGGTCTAGGAGAGGGTCTAGGAGAGGTCTAGGAAAGGGCTAGGAGAGGGCTAGGAGAGGTCTAGGAGAGGTCTAGGAGAGGTCTAGGAGAGGTCTAGGAGAGGTCTAGGAGAGGGCTAGGAGAGGGCTGGGAGAGGTCTAGGAGAAGGCTAGGAGAGGGCTAGGAGAGGGCTAGGAGAGGGCTGGGAGAGGTCTGGGAGAGGTCTAGGAGAGGTCTGGGAGAGGTCTAGGAGAGGTCTAGGAGAGGTCTAGGAGAGGGCTAGGAGAGGTCTAGGAAAGGTCTAGGAGAGGGTCTAGGAGAGGGCTAGGAGAGGGTCTAGGAGAGGGCTAGGAGAGGGCTAGGAGAGGTCTAGGAGAGGGCTAGGAGAGGGCTAGGGGAGGGTCTAGGAGAGGTCTAGGAGAGGGCTAGGAGAGGTCTAGGAGAGGTCTAGGAGAGGTCTAGGAAAGGTCTAGGAGAGGGCTAGGAGAGGTCTAGGAGAGGTCTAGGAGAGGGCTAGGAGAGGGTCTAGGAGAGGGCTAGGAGAGGGCTAGGAGAGGTCTAGGAGAGGGTCTAGGAGAGGGTCTAGGAGAGGGCTAGGAGAGGGCTAGGAGAGGGCTAGGAGAGGGCTAGGAGAGGTCTAGGAGAGGGCTAGGAGAGGGTCTAGGAGAGGGCTAGGAGAGGTCTAGGAAAGGGCTAGGAGAGGGCCAGGAGAGGGCTAGGAGAGGTCTAGGAGAGGGTCCAGGAAAGGCCTAAGAGAGGGCTAGGA
>NW_005198966.1:250455-251480 GCF_000372725.1 Emiliania huxleyi CCMP1516
AAGCGCCCGCGGAGCTGGTGCACCTCTTAAAAAAGGGGCAGCGAAAAAAGGGGGGGGGGGGGGGCACGCAGGTGTCTGGCGCACCTCCCCGTGCTCGTCGATGGCAACCAGCGTCACGGCGTTTGTCTCGACGTCAAGAGTGGCGCCTGGCGGCGAGGGCGGCCACGCGTCAAGACTCTCAGACGCCACGCCTCCGATCTCGACGTCAAGGGTGGCGCCGGCGACGCGCGCGGAGCGAGGGTAGTACTGCATCGCCGCCACCTGTCCACAGCGTCTCTTCACACCTCTGCAGCCTGGGAGCGGGTGCAGCGCTGCATCGCTCGCAACCCTCGCGCGATGCAGCGCCGGGTCGGCCTCCTCCTCCCTCGTCCAGCTCTCCGCCCACGGACCGTGGCCGCACTTTGCGGGCCACCACGCCTCCGCCTCCTCCTCGCCGCCGCGCCCCTTCTTCTTCTTCTTCTTCTTCTTCTTCTTGCGCCCCGCCTCGTCGGCGTCGGCGGGCGGCCTGTAGGAGAAGGGTCTCAGAAGGTTCCTAGAAGGCTCCTAGAAGGCCCCGCCTCGTCGGCGTCGGCGGGCGGCCTCAGCGGAGGCGCAAGGAGGAGCCGCCGCAGCTGCGCCGCGCAGTACGAGGCGAGCTCTGCCTGCAAGTCAACCCTCTCCTCGTAAACACACCACTCCTTGCCGCTGGTGGAGCCGCGCGAGCGAGGCCCCAGCTCCGCCTGCGCCTCCCGCATCGCCGCTTCGAGCAGCTCGGCGAGCAGCTTCGGGTAGACGAGCCCGCGCAGCGCGCGCCGCAGCACCTGGCACACGGGGGAAGAGGAGTGCCTCGGAAGTGTCTCGGAGGTGCCTCGGAAGTGTCTCGGAAGTGCCTCGGAAGGGCCTCGGAAGTGCCTCGGAAGTGTCTCGGAAGTGTCTTGGAAGTGTCTTGGAGGTGCCTCGGAAGCGTCTCGGAAGTGTCTCGGAAGTGTCTCGGAAGTGCCTCGGAAGTGTCTCGGAAGTGTCCTCGGAAGGGCCTCACCTCCCGT
>NW_005198966.1:252725-253488 GCF_000372725.1 Emiliania huxleyi CCMP1516
CCAGGAGCGGTCCAGGAAAGGTTCAGGACAGGTCGAGGACGGGCCGGTGCAGCCCTCCAGCTCCGTCTGCCTGTCCCAGCCGTGCCGGTACAGCTCGTGCGCAAACGCCTCGCCGTCCGTGCCCTCGGAGAGGGAGTCGCCGGCGCGGTGGTGCCAGAGCGCCTCCCACCCGTGCTTAACTACCTCCTCGCGGCTTGGATGACTCGGTAGCGGCGGCTGCGGCTTGCGCTCGCGCGGCGCGGTGAACTTGCGCCGCAGCGCCATCGCCTCGGACACGAGGGAGAGCTCGTCGAGCACACGCCTAGGTTGGGGCGAGTGCGCCGCAGTGATGAGTCGCGCCGCACTCGCTGCCAACGGGCTCGGGGGGAGCGGCTCGTCGGGCGCGCGCTTGCACTTGAAGTCGGTCGCAGAGAGGACGACGGCCTCGACGCGCGTCGCCTGTTCACAGCCGCAGGTGTGAACAGGCTGTCTTCACGGCTGTGAGCGACCGCCCCCGGAGTCGGCTCGCCTCGAAGAAGTCCTCCAGCCTCGCGAGCTCGGCCAGCTTGGGCTTGGCCTGGTCGAACGAGAGGGCTAGGAGAGGGCTGGGAGAGGTCTAGGAGAGGGCTGGGAGAGGGTCTAGGAGAGGTCCAGGAGAGGTCTAGGAAAGGGCTAGGACACTCCCCGCACATGGCTAGGAGATGTCTAGGAAGTGTCCAGGAAGGTGCGCCTGCTCCTCCACGTCTTGCAGGTCCTCCACCTTGACGCAGCGGCGCAGTGCGTC
>NW_005198966.1:254246-270042 GCF_000372725.1 Emiliania huxleyi CCMP1516
GGAGATGCGGGGAGGTGCGGGCGAGATGTGGGGAGATGCGGGGAGGTGCGGGGAGATGCGGGGAGGAGCGGGGAGATGCGGGGAGGTGCGGGGAGGTGCGGGGAGATCGCACCTCGCCCGCCTCGGGGGGCGGCCTGTCCACGACGGAAGGGTCGGTCTGCAGCCGCTCGGGCAGGTCGGTGGCTCGGATCTTCTCGTCAACGTCCGTCAGCATGGCCTGCGAGATATGGGGGAGATATGAGAGATGGGGGAGATATGGGGGAGATGTGGGGAGATCTGTGTCAGCATGGCCTGCGAGATATGGGGGAGATATGAGAGATGGGGGAGAGATGGGGGGGAGGTGTGGGGGAGATCTGTGTCAGCATGGCCTGCGTGTGTTGTGTTGATATGAGAGATGGGGGAGATATGGGGGAGATGTGGGGGAGATGTGGGGAGATGTGGCGGAGATGTGGGGGAGATGTGGGGAGATCTGTGCCAGCATCGCCTGCTTGAGCGTCTCCGGCTCGGCCAGCTGCGCCAGCCTCTCCTTGAGCCTGCCCTTGCCGCCGCCGCGCCGCGCCCGCTCCGCCGCGCGCGCGCGCGCCTCCACCCTGCGCACGCGCCGCTCCTCCTTGTCGGCCTGCTCCTCCTCGGTTAGGTCGAGGAAGTCACCGTCCTAAGTCATTCACGCCTGATCGTTCTACAGGGGGTCGTTGAGTCGCGTGGGGCGAGGAAGGCGCCGTCCTCTTCCGACGTCTCCTCGAGCAGCTCCGCCTCCGCCTCCACGCCGGCCCCCTCCTCGCCCCCCCCCTCCTCGCCCTCCTCGACCGCGCCGCCAGTGTACTCGAGCAGCTCGCGCAGCTCCGCGTCCGTGCCGAAGATGGCCTCGCTCTCCTCCACCTGCTCCTCTCAATGGTCATAGTAATCATTCATTGTTAATATGAACATTAGTGCCTCGCTCTCCCCCGCCTGCTCCACTCAACGTTCATATTCATCATTAATTGTTAATGTGAATGGTAGTGCCTCGCTCTCCCCCGCCTGCTCCGCGCGCTCGGCCGAGACGCCGTCCTCGCGCCGCCGCCGGTGGAGCGCCTACTCCCATACCTCCACCCTACCCGAACCCAGCGGTGGGTTCGGGTACCGTGGGCGGTGCGGTGCGACCGCCTTGCCATGCGCGTCGACGATGAAGCCGTCGTCGTCGTCGTCGTCGCGCACCTCCTCCTCCCGCCCCCCCTCGCTGCCCTCGCCGCCGCCCTCCGCGCCGCCGCCGCCCTCGTCGTCGTCGTCGCCGCCAAAGAGCCGCGCCTGGCGCGGGGAGAGCGAGGCGAGGTCAGGGAGGGAGGGAGGGAGAGAGAGCGAGGGAGGGAGGGAGGGAGGGAGGGAGGGAGAGGGAGAGAGAGAGAGAGGGAGAGGGAGGGAGGGAGGGAGGGAGGGAGAGGGAGGGAGGGAGGGAGGGAGGGAGGGAGGGAGGGAGGGAGGGAGGGAGGGAGGGAGGGAGGGAGGGAGGGAGGGAGGGAGGGCGGGCGGGGGAAGGGAGGGCGGGAGGACAGGGCGAGAACCATGGGGGTAAGGGGGCAAGGGGAGGCGGCAGCGCTGTCTCGGAAGTGTCTCGGAAGCGTCTCGGAAGTGTCTCGGAAAGTGCGCCTGGATCTCGTCGGCGGTGTCTCCGACGACGGCGGCGGCGGAGGAGGCGGCGGGCTGGGGGCCTACAGTAGTTCATATTCTAGTAATAAAAAGAACCATTCATTTACGGCGGCGGAGGAGGCGGCGGGCTGCGGACCCTTCTTGAGGCGCCCTCCGGCCGCGGTCTTCTTCGGCCGCGCGATCCCCGTGTTCTCCTGGCGAGCCGAGGGGAGAGGGGCGGGTGGGGCAGAGGGGCAGGGGGGGGGGTGGGGGGGGCGAGGGCTGCTGTGCCGCCAGCTGCACGGGGGCAGCCGAGATGGCGAGAGGTGGGGGAGAGAGGGGAGCGGGGGAGGGGGGCGGCAGGGAGGGAGTGGTGGGGCGGCGACCAGAGCGGCGTCCAGAGAGGCGGCCGGGGCGGGGGGAGGCCGGGGCGAGGAGAGTGGTGGAGCCGCTGCTCTGCTCTCCTCTATCAGCAACTCGTCGTCGGAGTCGAGCTCGACGGCCTTCCTCCGCTTGCGCGGGCCGATCTCGTCGTCGTCGTCGCTGCCGCTGTCGTCGCTGTCCTCGTCCTCGTCCTCCGTCATCACCGCCTCCTCGTCCTCCCAGTCCTTCTCTCCCTCCGCCGCCGCGCCCGACGCCGCGGGCTCGCTCGCGCCCGCGCCGCCGCCGCCGCCGTCGCCGCGCTGCGCGCCGCCGTCGCTGCTGCCGCCTGCCGCCGCCGCATTGGCAGCCGCGCCCTCAGGATCCCAGTCGTCGTCGTCGCCTGCGGCGCCGCCGCCGTCTCCGCCCCCGCCAGCCCCACTCGAGGATGCCGCGGCCGAGGAGGCTGCGGCGCCGCCGCCGGCCGCAGCCGGCACAGGGCTCGGAGCCTGTGGGGCGGCGGGCCCGTCGTCGTCCTCCTCGTCGGAGTCCACCACGACTCGCTTCATGCGCTTCCGCGCCGGCTCATCGCTCATCGTCAGGGGCGATGAGCGACTCGGGAAGCGGAGCCAGCGGAGCCAGCTTCGAGCAGTTTCTTTTTGTGAGTTCTTTTTGTTGAATTCTTTTTGTGTTGTTTAAATTCTTTTTGTTGAATTCTTTTGAGCTTGCTTTCATAAAGTTGTGAGCGCTGTCAGAGCGGTGTTTTGTATAAAAACGGTATGGCGGAGAGGGCTCTCTACTGCCGCGGCACCCCTGCCGGTTCGACGTCGACCGGCTGCTCTCGCGGCGCCGAGACGTGCCGCTTTGGTCACGTCTCGCGCGCTGCGAGGTGTCTTTTGGCATGTGAGCGCTTGGCATAGATGCCAGGATACTTGGCTTCCACGCCCGCGGCCGCGGGCGAGCGGGCGGGCCTGCCAGGCTCGGCGACGCTCTGCGCGGGTCTTCGAGCTCGCACGCAGCCCGCGACGAGCCAGCATGGCTCGTCGCTCGACGTGGGAGCCTGCTCAGAATGCTCTCGGCATTCTGGACAGCCTCGCCAAGCTCTCTGGAAAGGCCCGCAGGGCCAGGGCGAGCCGTATCGGGCGCGATGGCGCGCTCAGTAGTGCCATGACTACCAGCTCTCCGATCGGGTCGACGGCAGCGGGCTTGCGCGGCGCGCCGCTCGACGGCAGGCTGCTCTCCACCCTTCCAACAGTGTCTTCTGCCTCGCTTCCCCCTCTGCAACCGCCTCCGGGGGCCGGCGCCGGCCGCCTCGCTTCGCCAGCGCTGCCTACGCCTAAAGCCGTACGACATGCGCGTCGGCTCGCCGCCCGCGTCGCCTGCGGCGGGCCCGCGTGGCGCGCCGCTCGTCGGGAGCGTGATCAGCATGAGGCGTGGGGCCGCCGGCGGCGCTAATGAGGCGTGGGGCCGCCGGCGGCGCTGGTGCCGCGCGCTGTGGGCGTCACCATCGTGTCCTCGCCGCGTCGCCGACGCCACTTGCCGCTCGCGGCTGCCCTGCCCTTCCCTGCCATCGCGCAAACGAACACACACACACACACACACACACACACACACACACACACACACACACACACACACACACACACACACACACACACACACACACACACACACACACACACACACACAGAGAGAGAGAGAATTAATGATCGGGTAATAATTATTAATTATTAATCATCGTGCGGCGGCGCGGCGCGGCGGCGGGCGGCGCGAGGCGGCGGCGCGGCGAGGCAGCGGGAGACGCAGGGCGGGGCGGCGCGGCGGCGGGGGGGTCATTACCCATTTATTAATTAATTATTATTAATTATTAATCATCGTGCGGCGGGCGGCGTGGCGGCGGGCGGTGCGAGGCGGCGGCGCGGCGAGGCAGCGGGCGACGCGGGGCGGGGCGGCGCGGCGGCGGGTGGGGCAATTACTTAATTATTAATTAATTTTTAATTATTAATTATCGCCTTTATCGGGCGGCGGCGCGGCGCGGCGGCGGGCGGGGCGGCGCGGGGCGGCGCGACCATCTGTGCTGACCGGGGCCTCTGGCCTTTGAGGGGCTGCCTTCCACCCGTAGCTGCTCAGGCCGGGGGGGGGGGGGGGACCTCCTGTTCCCCGCGGAACGCGAGGCGAGGCACGCCTCCCGCGGCGGCGCCGGCAGCACGAGCGGCGCGGCCAGCAGCAGCAGCGCTCCAGCCGAGGAGCTCAAGCGCCCGAGGCGAAAGTAGAAGCATGGTCAAGTGTTGTACTGTTTATGCGGGTTCCACGTCATTCTTTTTTCATCTCGAGCTTGGTTTTTCGCGCATTTTTTTCCTAGGTACGATCGTCACGCGGGCTCTTTGTTTCAATCATCTTGTGGCAGAGGGACTGGCAGAGCGACTCACTCAAGTTCCTGCGGCGAGCGGGTGGGCCGTAGCCCTATCATAAACCTCTTATTCATACCTTGCACTTTGAAAAAAGAAATATCCGACCTTTGTCGAAGATCCGGAGGGTTTATCAGAGCATCACCCAGGACTGCGCTTCTGCACACATGGCGGACGGACGGATTCTTGGACGTGCTGCGGATTCTTGGACGGACGGATTCTTGGACGACGGCTACGGTGAGGACGACGGCTTCTGAGGAAGCCGTCGCCCGTGCCTTGCCTGTCGCGTGAATCATGTTGTGCGACCGGCAGTTGGAGCACTTGGAGCACTTAAAGTGCAGTCAGCAACGCGAATTGTAAAATTTTTTGGCGCCTTCTAAAGGTCCGTCGCAGGCTGTGCCTCTTTTGGTACCTGTTCGAACCTGTGTGCTGTCGAGAGAGTTGGCTCCTTGAATTCTTTTTTGAAATTCTGAGAAGCGTCCAGCTTCGCCACAGCGCATGGCCTCGCTCCCCCGCATCGAGCGCACCCCAAGCACAGACACAGCCGACGAGCCCGCTCACAGCAGTGCGGAGCAGGCGTACGCCGCCCTCACCGCGGAACTGCAAAACTCTGGCTTCGACGGTGTCGCTCTCTCCTTCTCCTCGCCACGCCCTTTGCTCCCTCCCTCTCACTCTCGTCGCCGCTGCCTCAGTCGTCGCGCCGCTGCGAGCCGGCTGGTACAACGACTACATCCGCGAGCTCGGCCTCTCGACCGACTCGACGGCCTACCTGCAGGCGCCTCCCTCCCTCCTCCCTCGCAGCCAGCGGATCGGCTGTGCCACTCCTCCCGCGTCTCTTCCCGCCGCGCCACAGCACTGGCCTCCCTCGGGCGTCTGCAGAGCCCACCGCCGTCGCGCAGCGACTGCACAGGCGTCCGGCGAGCGGCACGCCTCGGGCGAGGAGGCACCCTTTGCGCTCGCGCCGCTGCCCGACTTTGGGCGGTCGGGCGACGCGCTGGCGATACTCGTCGGCAACTCGCGCGCCATGTGGCCGGCGTTCCTGCGCTGGCTCAAGGCGCAGAAGGACCCGGACGCCCTCTCCGACCCCGTCGACACCTTTGCAGCGGAGGCCATTTGCGGCGCTGTCGGCCGCTTCGCCGCCGCGTCCGCCGCAGCAGCCGGCCGAAAGGCGGCGGTGGCGCACGACAGCTTTTGGGCGTCCGACATGACGCCCGCGCGGCTGGTCGACATGAACCGCGCCGCGCGCGTCGCCGGCGTCTGCTACTTTAGCGACGCCATGTTCCTCAGCGTGCACCCGACGTTCGGCGCGTGGGTCGCGTTTCGCGCTGTCGTCGTGCTCGACCTGTCGGCGAGAGACACTCCCTAGACACTCCCTAGACACTTCCTAGACACTTCCTAGACACTCCCTAGACACTCCCTAGACACTTCCTAGACGCTCCCTGGACACTCCCTAGACACTCCCTAGACACTTCCTAGACACTTCCTAGACGCTTCCTAGACGCTCCCTGGGCACTTCCTAGACACTTCGTAGACCTAGGCACTTCCTAGACACTTCCTAGACACTTCCTAGACACTTCCTAGACACTTCCTAGACACTTCCTAGACACTTCTTAGACACTTCCTAGACACTGCCTAGACACTTCCTAGACACTTCCTAGACACTTCCTAGACACTCCCTAGACACGTCCTAGACACTTCCTAGACACGTCCTAGACACTTCCTAGACACTCCCTAGACACGTCCTAGACACTTCCTAGACACTTCCTAGACACGTCCTAGACACTCTTCGTGCTCGACTTGCCGGCGAGATGAACCTAGTCTGCCCGGGATCACCAGGCATCTCTCTCCTGCGGTGTTCCGAGAGAGTCCGAGATCGACCGAGATTTGGACCGAGATTGACCGAGATTGGCCCGAGATTGACCGAGATTTGCCCGGGAGCAGGCGTCGCACCTGCGAGGCCCTCCCGCGCCGCTGCCTCCGCTGCTGAGTGACGACGAGGCGGCGGCAGCCAAGGCTGCGTTTGACGAGGCGCTGCGCTGCGTCGACATCACATTTGCTAGCAACGGTGCATGACACCGCGGTCCGGCTGTGACCAGGCGCTGCGTGCCTCGGCCGCGGAGGAGCTGCGTGTGGACGGCATGCCGCGGCACCTGGCGCACAAGTGGGCGGCGATGCGCGACTGCGTGCGCCGGGGGCGCGAGCACCGCTACGGCGCGCGGCAGAGCGAGTACCACTACACCAAGGACCGGTCTCTGCTCGCGGCGGAGCTGGCCAGGCTGGAGGCGGAGGAGGGGAAGCAGCGAAGCGGGCGGTGAGGGTAAGGCACGCTCTGCAGAAGTGGTGAACTTTAAAAAAAGCATCATGTGATGCTTCTTGGGGGGGCTTCTCTGAAAAGCTCGCATACGGGGGACAGGACCGTGAGTTGAACGAAATCGAGGGACGCGTCCCACTTCGCCACAGACGGTCCCGCGCCTCGCCGCTATGACGGCTACACGCCCGCGGCTCGTGTGCGTGTAGCCGTCTTTGTCCGGAGTGAATACTCCAACGCGCTCGTCGGTGACGGTGTCCCTCGATTTCGCCGCGCTCGGCGAACCTCGACAGCGCCTTCGGTGTGGCATGCATCAAGCTGCTGTACGGCCCCGGCATCGCCTTCCCAGGCTTAGCTCTCAGTCAAGATATTGTGGACATGGTTGGTCTCTAAAATATATACACTGACACTTCACCTCCCAGAGCTCGTCCCGGTCCGTCACGGCCATCCTCGGCCTCCGGAGGGCCCCCGGCCGCGGCGCGGTGCGGCGGAGTCACAAATCCGACGGCAGAGCACCGGGACGCGGTCGGGCGATCTAAGGCCCAGTGAGGCGTATGCATTGCCCATCCAGGACTATCACCTGGACCTATCAACAGGGGCTGGAGCCGAGCAGGAGGGCTTTGGCGCACAACCCCTGTCGAACTCAGGGTTGGGGCAAATGTAGATTTCCCGAAATATTTTGAGAAATATGACAGCCTTGTTCGGAAGGAGAAATTTCCGGAAATTTACCATACCTGTGTTGACGCGAATGACACTGACGCCTGAATGACACTGACGCCCGATGACCTGCTTGACCGGTGACCGATGACCGCTGACCGCTGACCGCTGACCAGCGTCAGCCTCTCCGCGGAGGCGCACCATCACTGCCGCGCGGGCCTGCCGGCTCAAGCAAGGCACGGCAGGCCCGCACGGTGCCTGGTCCAACATGGGGGACACCTTGTTTCCTTACACGGAAAGGGGCGAAACTTGAGCATGGAGTGACGGGGCGAAGAAATTTCTCGCAAATTTGCCGTGGCGGGGCACGAAATAAAGACGAAAGAAATGAAAGAAATATCCTTACGCTGGGCAGGAAATCTACATTTGCCCCAAACTCAGGGTCCTTCCCCTTTATCCCTGCGGTGTCCGGTGAGCGCTGTGGTCGCCGCAGACTGGCTCCGACTTGACGGCGTCCCGTATTACCCTGATCCACTCGAGTTCGAGTTCCGCGCATGCATGTGCAACTAGCAAGGATACTCGAGGAAGGATAAAAAACGTGCCTCCCCGTCTTTCTAGCCTGGCGTTTGTGCCCCGTTTGTGCCGCGTCCGTGCCCCCGAGTTCATTAAAAAAGCTAAGCTTAAAAAAACTTTGAGGCGAACCAAAACCAATTTTGCGCCGGGATTCGCGTTTTGGCGATGACTATTACAGACAGGGATTGGGAGCGTGCGCCATGGGGCTGCTTGCTCTGCTCCATATCGCCCAGGCGGCCCTGGGCCTCTGCCCCGGCACCGCTGGCGGCCAGGGCGACCCGCACCTGTACGGCGCGCACGGCGGCCACGCCGACTTTCGCGGCCGCGACAACACGTTCTTCAATGTTGTGTCTCACCAGAAGATGAGCGCGAACATCAAGACGAAGGACGGGGAGTTCCGCCTGCATGGCGCCATCGTGAACGGAAGCTGGATGGTGGAATTGCACCTGATCGCGCCAACGACCGCGGGCCCCCTCTTTTGGACCTATGACGCGGCGAGGATCTCACCCGCCTCGCTGCTCGGCTTCAGTAACGGCACCTGCGGCGGCAAACCCTTCAAGCTCACGGGCTCCAGGATGGGCAACCTCCTGCGCAATGGGCCACTTCAGAGGAAGGTCTGCGGCGATGTCGTCTTGCAGGTGCGGCTCGCGTAGGGTTGGTGCTTTCCCACCGGAGCATCATTGCCCCCTGCCCCTACTTGCCTTCCTCTGTCCTGCAGGCGAATCACAGCTCCGTGAAGGTCTTCATGCTGCCCTACTGGGCCATCACCGTGGCGCCCAAGGCGACCCCGGACTACTTCCACAGGTCTGACCGTATCTCCGGGCCGGAGGCGCACCACTTGCCCCAGCGCGCAGCGGTCGGCCCAATGCTTTGGATGAGCCCGAGTCCCCGTCCCGCGCAGGTGCGCCTTGACCTGCTGTTCACCCTCCTGCGTCCCGAGCGGAGCCTGGACGTGGCGCCCCACGGCCTCATCGGGCAGACCTTTGACGGCTCTGACGTCGGAGTGGACGGTGCGGTCGACCCGAAGCCGCAGCGCGGCGAGCGCATGACCACGATGGCGATGGCGGAGGGCTCGATCGAGGGCGTGTGGCAGGATTACATCATGCCCTCGCCGTTCGCGACGTCGTTCAAGTTCAGCCGCTACAACGTGACCAAAGCGGCTCCCCGCAACGTCAGCGCGCTCACCGGGCGCAGGTTCAAGTTCGCAGCGACGTCCACCTCGGCCTCCGCGACGGCCTCCCACGACGAGGGCACCGATGAGATCACCGAGGCCTCCCGCCGCCGGCTCGAGGAGTCGTGCTCACCTCCATCGCCGCCGCCACCTTCGCCTCCACCACCCGCGCCGCCGCCCCCCTCCACCTCGCCCTCGCCGCCGCCCGCGCCACCACCACCGTCGCCTCCACCACCCGTGCCGCCGCCCCCCTCCACCTCGCCCTCGCCGCCGCCCGCGCCACCACCGTCGTGGCAGTCTGAACCGTGGCTGTCTCCGTGCCTTCATGAAGGTATCGACATCGTAGCGAAGATCGAAGCTGCTATGCCGGTCTATTGTGGCCAAGATCTATTGAATCACCCTCTTGAATCACCCCCGTTCTCTTCTTCTTCTCCTGAATGCAAGAACATATTCTATAATGGTCAGTTGGAATGCTGCAATGAAGTACAGGGTTGGTCTGTGTGGAACATTTGCATGCAATGCGGGGTGTGTGCGTGATTCAAAAGGGTTTCCGCGCACACACCTGTAGGGTGTGTGCGTGATTCAAAAGGGTTTCCGCGCACACACCTGTAGCACGCGCCCGATACTCCATCTCGCGGAGCGGGCCGGTGGGACTCATGCTTCAACGAGACATGGCTATCCGTGCAGCGTGCGCTACGTGGCTCTATGCTCCGCGGGTGGATCAGTGGCGCCACGCAAGGCGTGGGGCAGCAGCGCCGCCTCTCCCCCGGCCGGATCGGCGGCAGCCGAGGCGCCGCCCCCCTCCGCGCCGCCTCCCTCCGCACTGCCTGCCGCCGCGCCTGCCCCCGCGACGCCGCCTGCCGCCTCGCCGACGCCCCCCCCGGCGAGGAACTCCTCGCCACCAGCCTCCGCCTGCTCCGCCGCGCGCCTCGCTAGCCGCGCAGTCACCTCGTCAAGCTGCGCCAGGGCCGCGACCCTCGCCTCCGCCGTCTCCCGCAGCGCCGCACCCGCCTCCGCAGCCGCCGCCTCCGCAACCCCATCGGCCGCCGTCAGAGCGGCGAGTCGAGCGGCGACTTGCGGGGCGGCGGCCTGCGGGGCGGCGGCCTGCGCCGACGCCACCCCCGCCCTCGCCTCCGCCGCCGCTGCCGCCGCCGCCGCCCTCGCGCGCAAGTCCGCGACCGCAAGCCCCTCGAGGGTCGAGTCGCCCTGCCGCGCCGCCAGCAGTCCGGCGTCGGCGAGTCGCAGGCGCCTCGTTGGTAATCACGCATAGTTAGCCCTCCACACAGACTGTGCGCTCAAACGGCGTCCGGCGAGACGCGAGCGCCTCTCCAGCGTCGCGCGCTCGTCGCCCGACGCGCCGACCGCCGCGCGGGCGAGGTTGTCGCGCACCCGCTGCAACCGCGCGCTCGTCATGCCCCGCCGGTTGAGCGCCTGCTCTTGGACACGAGCGAGACTCAGCAGTCACCAGCCAGTTCCAGCCCGCCGTGGCACGAAAGTTGAGCGCTCCTGTGATGGCTTACGAACGCGTCACGAGTCCATCATACAGCTCGCCATGCCCGGCGGGCAATGCGCCTCGTTGAGACGCGTCCCCTCCGCGAGCAGAGCGGCCTATTCACAGCCGCGAGCGTGAAGAGACGCCGTTCACACCCTCCCCGCCCGGCCACCTGCGAGAGCAAAAGAGGCCGACACAGAAGCCGCCTCCACCGTGGCTGGCGGGGAGTCTGCCCGCCTGTTCACACCGAAACTGTGAAGAGCCGCCGTTCACACACAAGACTGCGTCGTGCAGCGCGGATAGCTCGGCCGCCCCAACGCCGGCGACTCCGCGAACCGCTGCTCGGCCGCTCGCGGCGGCGGCGGCGTTGCGAACGGCGGCGGCTGCGGCTGCGGCGGCTGCGGCGGCTGCTGCGGCTGCTGCGGCTGCGGCGGCTGCGGCGGCTGCGGCGGCTGCGGCGGCTGCTGCGGCTGCTGCGGCTGCTGCGGCTGCGGCTGCTGCGGCTGCTGCTGCTGCTGCGGCTGCTGCGGCTGCTGCGGCTGCGGCTGCTGCGGCTGCTGCGGCTGCTGCGGCTGCGGCTGCGGCTGCGGCTGCTGCTGCGGCTGCGGCGGCCGGGGCGGCAAGGGTTCCTGAGGAAGCTGGCCGTTGTCGTCGTCCCGCAAGTACTCGGCGCGAAAGTCAGCCTATGGGACAGTTCCGTGAAGGGGAGCTCCCCGAGGAGGCTCGAGCGGCTGCCCCGCGGGTACTCGGCGCGGAATTGGGCCCAGAGCAGCAGCATGGCGACCAGCGGCGCGACGGCGAGCTCCGCGGCGAGGCGCGCCTATTCACAGCAGCTGCTGTGAAGAGGCGCCGTTCACAGCGGAGGGACGGCGAGCTCCGCGGCGAGGCGCGCCGCCGCTCGCAGCGTCAGCAGCGGGTAGAGGAGGGTACGCCCTCCGCCTCCTCCGCCTCCTCCGCCTCCTCCGCCTCCTCCGCCTCCTCCGCCCCCGCCCCCTTGGCGCGCGCCGGTGCCGAGCCGGTGGCGCAGCGCGCACAAGAGGGAGACGGCGAGGGCAGAGAGGGCGAAGACGCCGAGCAGGAGCAGCGGGAGGGGGAGCGCGTCCTCCGACAGGAGCCTGTTCCTTCATTACACACCGTTCAACAGCAGTGATGGGCGGTGCGGCACAACCGTCCGACAAGCGCCTGTCCACTCAAAACGAGCAGTCAAGAACTGGCTAACAGCGGTGCCGCACAGCATCCTCCGACAGGCGCCGCGAAGTCGCCCGCCCCACCGCCGCCAGCAGCGCACCGATGCTGCCGGGCGGCGGCGGCGCGGCGGGGTTCGCGAGCAGTGCGTGGCCGATGTCATATGAGGCGAGCGCGCCTAGAAGTAGTCCGTCTTGATGAAGGAGTCACTCCTCGATTAGCTGTCCCCCCGAGGTCGTATGAGGCGAGCGCGCCGCCGTCGTAGAGCACGAGCGCCGTCGGGGCGGCGTCGGGGCCGGAGCCTGCCACCGCAGGCAGCAGCAGCATCGCGAGGGGCTCGGCGCCTGTGCGGATGAGACGGAAGGGGTGCATCTCGGCTTTGCCTCTCGCTGCACCTCGGCTGCCTCTCTGCTACGTTCTGCTGTCTCTCTGCTGCCTCTCTGCTGCCTCTCTGCTGCCTCTCTGCTGCCTCTCTGCTGCCTCTCTGCTGCCTCTCTGCTGCCTCTCTGCTGCCTCTCTGCTGCCTCTCGGCTGCCTCTCGGCTGCATCTCGGCTAAGCCTCGCCCGCCAGCGCCTCCACCGCCGGCAGAATCGCCGTCTGCAGCCGCCAGGAGTCTGACGCGTCGACCTCGGCGGCCGCCCCCTCCCCCTTCGCCCCGCCCCGGCCCCCCGCCCCCGCCCCCTTTCTCCCCAGGACCGCCTCCGCCTCCCTTGCGCCGGCCTCCTCCTCCGCCAGCCTCGCCTCCTCCTCCTCCTCCACCTCCACCTCCACCTCCGCCGCCGCCTCCTCCGCCGCCTCCGCCTCCTCCTCCGCCTCCTCCCCCCCCTCCTCCGCCTCCTCCGCCTCCTCCGCCTCCGCCGCCTCCGCCTCCTCCGCCTCTGCCTCCAGCCCGAACCACCACAGCGCCCAGCGGCGCCACCTCCTCCACGCCCGCCCCACGAGCCGAGCGTGCCTAACGGCAACAGCGACAAGACATCGCGATCAGCGAGCGATCAACAGCCTGCCGCCGCGAGCCGCGAGCGCCTGAGGACAATGGCGGTGATTCGTTCTCAACGATGACCCATTCACACCCACCCCAGCGAGCCGGCCGAGCCTAGGCGAGACGCGAGGCGCATAAAAAAAGAAAACGCGGCGGTGCCATGGACCACCGCGCGGGGGATTTGGGAGCGCCAAGTGGCGCCAGACGCCGCGGCACGCGCCGCCGCGCCGCCCTCCCCCCTCGCCATCGCCTCCTCGAGCGCCGCCGCCGCGGCGAACGCGGCGGAGGCGGCGGAGGCGTTGAGCGAGAGGAGGAGGACCGCGTGCGGCGAGAGCAGCAGCGCGATCTGCGGCGCGGCCCCTACAGTCATGCCCCGTCAGCCGCTCCAGCCCCGCTGCGGACTCCTCACTCTGCCGCGGTCTGCGGCGCGGCTCCGTGGGCGAGCAGCGTGAAGGAGGAGGCGGCGACGCCTAAGGGAAGAGAGCCGAGGCGACGCCTACCCGTGAAACAAAGGCCGGGCGACGGCAGCGTGAAGGAGGAGGCGGCGACGCCTAAGGGAAGAGAGCCGTGAAACAAAGGCCGGGCGACGGCAGCGTGAAGGAGGAGGCGGCGACGCCTAAGGGAAGAGAGCCGTGAAACAAAGGCCGGGCGACGGCAGCGTGAAGGAGGAGGCGGCGACGCCTAAGGGAAGAGAGCCGTGAAACAAAGGCCGGGCGACGGCAGCGTGAAGGAGGAGGAGGCGACGCCGTCGATCTCGAGCTCGAGCATACCCATGCCTGTAGGGAAGGCTGCGAGACGGTTCAGGGAAGGCTCCTCCTCAATCTCCAGCCCGAGCATGCCCGTGCCGGTTAGCGTGGCCACGCTGTGACCGTGCGCGACGGCGACGTGCTCGCCTGTTCACAGCCGGCAATGCGAAGCGGCGCCGTTCACACCGCGCGTGTGCCTCGGCCGTATCTCGCGCGTATCTCGGCTACATCTCGCCGTCGGCAGACCCCCCCACGAGAGGACTCGCCGCCCCCGCCGCCTCGCCCGCCGCGCCGCCTCGCGAGCGCTGCGCCGCAGTTGTCGTCACCGCGCGGAGGACCCAGCCCCGCACCTGTTCACAGCTAGAGGTGTGAAGAGACGCTGTTCACAGCTGTCGCGGAGGACCCGGCCCCGCACCTGTTCACAGCTGCAGGTGTGAAGAGACGTTGTTCACAGCTGTCGTGGAGGACCCAGCCCCGCACCGGTTCGCAAGCCGGGAGCAGGCGGCGGGCTGGCGGCAGGCACCTGCGATGGTGAGAACATGGACACCTCCAAAGGCCCAGGGTTCTACAGCTAGCTGTGGACAGCGTCATCTCTTCTAACTTCTCTCCGTGCGGCTGTCGCGTGAGGCGGTGTGCGGTTGGCACGTGCCATTGGAGGTGTCTAGGAAGTGTCTAGGAAGTGTCTAGGAAGTGTCTAGGAAGTGTCTAGGAAGTGTCTAGGAGGTGTCTAGGAAGTGTCTAGGAAGTGTCTAGGAAGTGTCTAGGAAGTGTCCAGGCAGGCACCATGCAGGCGGCGCCCTGGCCCCTGGAGAGAGAAGGCGGACACGCAGACCCTCATCGCCGCCTGACTAGTTCATGAAGCAACACTCACTCACTGAGCGGCGGGAGTCACCCCTCGCCTCCCCTCCCCGCCGCCGTCGCCGTCGCCGCCGCCCGCGGGCGCAACAACTTCTCCGAGGAGAACCGACGCGTCCATCCGCCGCCGCCGCCGGTCCATCTCCACGCGCGCGGTCTCGAGGCCTGTCCAGCGGCGCGGGGGTGTGAGCGCAGCAGCCCCAAGCTCCACGCCGCAGCTCCACTCTCGAGGTCTCGCCTCCTCCTCCCCGCCCTCGCCGCGCGCTTGCCTCGAGACCTCCCCCGCCCCGCACCCGCCGCCACACCCCACGCCACGCCCCCAGCCCTCGCAGAAGCCGCCGCAGCCCGCCGCCACGGCCGCCGCCGCCGCCGCCGCCGCTCCCCCCGCCCCCGCCACCGCCCCCTCCGCCGCCGCCTCCTCCGCCGCCTCGGCCGAATCGGCCTGCCCCGGAGCGCTGCAGCCTCGGCCCAACTTCCCGTGGGCGCGCCGTGGCGAGGAGGACCTGCATTCACACCCCGCAGCCGTGAAGCGGCGGCCGTTCACAGCTACCTCCGCCTGTGAAGAGGCTTCTCGGCTGTCTGTGCTGGTGCGTACTGGGCCCGGGGTTGTGTGTCTGTGTGAAGAGGCGGCAGCACAGCACCGTCTCGAAGCCGCTGACTCTGTCGACGAGCGGGCCTAGCTCATGATGATAAAGAGAGTCAGCAGCGGACCGGTGCCGCCGCAGCCACTGCTCTGCCAACGAGCGGGCCAGGAGGCTCTTGGCTCCACGGGCCAGCCCGGCGGCGCGCGCCGCACTCGCCACCTATTCACAGCTGCAGGTGTGAAGAGACGCTGTTCACACCCACACGCTCGAGGATCTCGTCGCCGCCTGCTCACAGCTGCAGGTGTGAAGAGACGCTGTTCACGGCCTCTGGGAGCTCGTCGCCTCTGCTGCCTCCGCTGCCGTCGGCTCCGCGAGAGATGGAGGAGACGGCGCGGCAAAGGGCTCGGAAGGCGTGCGTGTCTCGCCGCCGCGCGTACACGACGCACTCCTGTTCACAGCTGCAGGTGTGAAGAGACGCTGTTCACAGCTGTCCTCGCGCGCAGACGCACACCTGCCGCGCCGCCTTCCTGCCACGCCCAGCTCCGCCCCCGCCACCGCCATTGCCAGGGTCCCCGGGACTGCCAGAGTTGCTGTCCGAGATGCCACAACTCGCAGAGACGTGGCCGACCTTCACACACTTCCAGGTTACAGGCTCCACCACGAAGTGCGACAATTGCAACTTCGCGCTGGATCAAATCAGAACGGAGTGGGCTATTTTCCTCGATGCGGATACCTTGTTCTCGACGCAAACGTTGATTTATGCTAGCCACTTATCCTCGTCAACAACTTTCGACTTTTGGCAGGGGCGGATGGTCAACCCCAAGAGCGACGTACAAGGTGTTTTCCCTTTTGGCGCAGTGACCTGCATGTACGACTCG